>NC_065589.1:104848784-105057554 GCF_024542745.1 Macaca thibetana thibetana | reverse complement strand
TACATTAAGTTGTAGGGTACATATGCATAACGTGCAGGTTTGTTACATATGTATACTTGTGCCATGTTGCTGTGCTGCACCCATCAACTCATCATTTACATCAGGTATAACTCCCAATGCAATCCCTCCCCCCTCACCCCTCCTCATGATAGGCCACGGTGTGTGATGTTCCCCTTCCTGAGTCCGAGTGATCTCATTGTTCAGTTCCAACCTATGAGTGAGAACATGCGGTGTTTGGTTTTCTGTTCTTGTGATAGTTTGCTAAGAATGATGGATTCCAGCTGCATCCAAGTCCCTACAAAGGACTCAAACTCATCCTTTTTTATGGCTGCATAGTATTCCATGGTGTATATGTGCCACATTTTCTTAATCCAATCTGTCACTGATGGACATTTGGGTTGATTCCAAGTCTTTGCTATTGTGAATAGTGCTGCAATAAACATACGTGTGCATGTGTCTTTATAGCAGCATAATTTATAATCCTTTGGGTATATACCCAGTAATGGGATGGCTGGGTCATATGGTACATCTAGTTCTAGATCCTTGAGGAATCGCCATACTGTTTTCCATAATGGTTGAACTAGTTTACAATCCCACCAACAGTGTAAAAGTGTTCCTATTTCTCCACATCCTCTCCAGCACCTGTTGTTTCCTGACTTTTTAATGATCGCCACTCTAACTGGTGTGAGATGGTATCTCATTGTGGTTTTGATTTGCATTTCTCTGATGGCCAGTGATGATGAGCATTTTTTCATGTGTCTGTTGGCTGTATGAATGTCTTCTTTTGAGAAATGTCTGTTCATATCCTTTGCCCACTTTTTGATGGGGTTGTTTTTTTTTTCTTGTAAATTTGTTTGAGTTCTTTGTAGGTTCTGGATATTAGCCCTTTGTCAGATGAGTAGATTGCAAAAATTTTCTCCCATTCTGTAGGTTGCCTGTTCACTCTGATGGTAGTTTCTTTGGCTGTGCAGAATCTCTTTAGTTTAATGAGATCCCATTGGTCAATTTTGGCTTTTGCTGCCGTTGCTTTTGGTGTTTTAGACATGAAGTCTTTGCCCATGCCTATGTCCTGAATGGTACTACCTAGGTTTTCCTCTAGGATTTTTATGGTATTAGGTCTAACATTTAAGTCTCTAATCCATCTTGAATTAATTTTCGTATAAGGAGTAAGGAAAGGATCCGGTTTCAGCTTTCTACTTATGGCTAGCCATTTTTCCAGCACCATTTATTAAATAGGGAATCCTTTCCCCATTTCTTGTTTCTCTCAGGTTTGTCAAAGATCAAATGGCTGTAGATGTGTAGTATTATTTCTGAGGACTCTGTTCTGTTCTATTGGTCTATATCTCTGTTTTGGTACCAGTACCATGCTGTTTTGGTTACTGTAGCCTTGTAGTATAGTTTGAAGTCAGGTAGCGTGATGCCTCCAGCTTTGTTCTTTTGACTTAGGATTGTCTTGGAGATGCAGGCTCTTTTTTGGTTCCATATGAACTTTAAAGCAGTTTTTTCCAATTCTGTGAAGAAACTCATTGGTAGCTTGATGGGGATGGCATTGAATCTATAAATTACCTTGGGCAGTATGGCCATTTTCACAATATTGATTCTTCCTATCCATGAGCATCGTATGTTCTTCCATTTGTTTGTGTCCTCTTTTATTTCACTGAGCAGTGGTTTGTAGTTCTCCTTGAAGAGGTCCTTTACATCCCTTGGAAGTTGGATTCCTAGGTATTTTATTCTCTTTGAAGCAATTGTGAATGGAAGTTCATTCCTGATTTGGCTCTCTGTTTGTCTGTTACTGGTGTATAAGAATGCTTGTAATTTTTGCACATTAATTTTGTATCCTGAGACTTTGCTGAAGTTGCTTATCAGCTTAAGGAGATTTTGGGCTGAGACAATGGGGTTTTCTAAATATACAATCATGTCATCTGCAAACAGGGACAATTTGACTTCTTCTTTTCCTAACTGAATACCCTTGATTTCTTTCTCTTGCCTGATTGCCCTAGCCAGAACTTCCAACACTATGTTGAATAGGAGTGGTGAGAGAGGGCATCCCTGTCTTGTGCCAGTTTTCAAAGGGAATTTTTCCAGTTTTTGCCCATTCAGTATGATATTGGCTGTGGGTTTGTCATAAATAGCTGTTATTATTTTGAGGTACGTTCCATCAATACCGAATTTATTGAGCATTTTTAGCATGAAGGGCTGTTGAATTTTGTCAAAAGCCTTTTCTGCATCAATTGAGATAGTCATGTGGTTCTTGTCTTTGGTTCTGTTTATATGCTGGATTATGTTTATTGATTTGCGAATGTTGAACCAGCCTTGCATCCCAGGATGAAGCCCACTTGATCATGGTGGATAAGCTTTTTGATGTGTTGCTGAATCCGGTTTGCCAGTATTTTATTGAGGATTTTTGCATCAATGTTCATCAGGGATATTGGTCTAAAATTCTCTTTTTTTGTTGTGTCTCTGCCAGGCTTTGGTATCAGGATGATGTTGGCCTCATAAAATGAGTTAGGGAGGATTCCCTCTTTTTCTATTGATTGGAATAGTTTCAGAAGGAATGGTACCAACTCCTCCTTGTACCTCTGGTAGAATTCAGCTGTGAATCCATCTGGTCCTGGACTTTTTTTGGTTGGTAGGCTATTAGTTGTTGCCTCAATTTCAGAGCCTGCTATTGGTCTATTCAGGGATTCAACTTCTTCCTGGTATAGTCTTGGAAGAGTGTAAGTGTCCAGGAAATTATCCATTTCTTCTAGATTTTCCAGTTTATTTGCGTAGAGGTGTTTATAGTATTCTCTGATGGTAGTTTGTATTTCCGTGGGGTCGGTGGTGATATCCCTTTATCATTTTTAATTGCGTCGATTTGATTCTTCTCTCTTTTCTTCTTTATTAGTCTTGCTAGTGATCTGTCAATTTTGTTGATCTTTTCAAAAAACCAACTCCTGGATTCATTGATTTTTTGGAGGGTTTTTTGTGTCTCTATCTCCTTCAGTTCTGCTCTGATCTTAGTTATTTCTTGCCTTCTGCTAGCTTTCGAATGTGTTTGCTCTTGCTTCTCTCGTTCTTTTAATTGCGATGTTAGAGTGTCAGTTTTAGATCTTTCCTGTTTTCTCTTGTGGGCATTTAGTGCTACAAATTTCCCTCTACACACTGCTTTAAATGTGTCCCAGAGATTCTGGTATGTTGTATCTTTGTTCTCATTGGTTTCAAAGAACATCTTTATTTCTGCCTTCATTTCGTTATGTACCCAGTAGTCATTGAGGAGCAGGTTGTTCAGTTTCCATGTAGTTGAGCGGTTTTGATTGAGTTTCTTAGTCCTGAGTTCTAGTTTGATTGCACTGTGGTCTGAGAGACAGTTTGTTATAATTTCTGTTCCTGTACATTTGCTGAGGAGTGCTTTACTTCCAATTACGTGGTCGATTTTGGAGTAAGTACGATGTGGTGCTGAGAAGAATGTATATTCTGTTGATTTGGGGTGGAGAGTTCTATAGATGTCTATTAGGTCTGCTTGCTGCAGAGATGAGTTCAATTCCTCGATATCCTTGTTAACTTTCTGTCTCATTGATCTGTCTGATGTTGACAGTGGAGTGTTGAAGTCTCCCATTATTATTGTATGGGAGTCTAAGTCTCTTTGTAAGTCTCTAAGGACTTGCTTTATGAATCTGGGTGCTCCTGTATTGGGTGCATATATATTTAGGATAGTTAGCTCTTCCTGTTGAATTGATCCCTTTACCATTATGTAATGGCCTTCTTTGTCTCTTTTGATCTTTGTTGGTTTAAAGTCTGTTTTATCAGAGACTAGTATTGCAACCCCCGCTTTTTTTTGTTCTCCATTTGCTTGGTAAATCTTCCTCCATCTCTTTATTTTGAGCCTATGTATGTCTCTGCGTGTGAGATGGGTCTCCTGAATACAACAGACTGATGGGTCTTGACTCTTTATCCAGTTTACCAGTCTGTGTCTTTTAATTGGAGCATTTAGTCCATTTACATTTAAGGTTAAGATTGTTATGTGTGAACTTGAGCCTGCCATTATGATATTAACTGGTTATTTTGCTCATTAGTTGATGCAGTTTCTTCCTAGCCTCGATGGTCTTTACATTTTGGCATGTTTTTGCAATGGCTGGTACCGGTTGTTCCTTTCCATGTTTAGTGCTTCCTTCAGGGTCTCTTGTAAGGCAGGCCTAGTGGTGACAAAATCTCTCAGTATTTGCTTATCTGTAAAGGATTTTATTTCTCCTTCACTTATGAAACTTAGTTTGGCTGGATATGAAATTCTGGGTTGAAAATTCTTTTCTTTAAGAATGTTGAATATTGGCCCCCACTCTCTTCTGGCTTGGAGAGTTTCTGCCGAGAGATCTGCTGTTAGTCTGATGGGCTTCCCTTTGTGGGTAACTCGACCTTTCTCTCTGGCTGCCCTTAAGATTTTTTCCTTCATTTCAACTTTGGTGAATCTGGCAATTATGTGTCTTGGAGTTGCTCTTCTCGAGGAGTATCTTTGTGGCGTTCTCTGTATTTCCTGGATTTGAATGTTGGCCTGCCCTACTAGGTTGGGGAAGTTCTCCTGGATGATATCCTGAAGAGTGTTTTCCAACTTGGTTCCATTTTCCCCCTCACTTTCAGGCACCCCAATCAGACGTAGATTTGGTCTTTTTACATAATCCCATACTTCTTGCAGGCTTCGTTCATTTCTTTTTCTTCTTTTTTCTTTTGGTTTCTCTTCTCGCTTCATTTCATTCATTTGATCCTCAATCGCTGATACTCTTTCTTGCAGTTGATCGAGTCGGTTACTGAAGCTTGTGCATTTGTCACGTATTTCTCGTGTCATGGTTTTCATCTCTTTCATTTCGTTTAGGACCTTCTCTGCATTAATTACTCTAGCCATCAATTCTTCCACTTTTTTTTCAAGATTTTTAGTTTCTTTGTGTTGGGTACGTAATTCCTCCTTTAGCTCTGAGAAATTTGATGGACTGAAGACTTCTTCTCTCATCTCGTCAAAGTCATTCTCCGTTCAGCTTTGATCCGTTGCTGGAGATGAGCTGGCTCCTTTGCCGGGGGAGATGCGCTCTTATTTTTTGAATTTCCAGCTTTTCTGCCCTGCTTTTTCCCCATCTTTGTGGTTTTATCTGCCTCTGGTCTTTGATGATGGTGATGTACTGATGGGGTTTTGGTGTAGGTGTCCTTCCTGTTTGATAGTTTTCCTTCTAACAGTCAGGACCCTCAGCTGTAGGTCTGTTGGAGATTGCTTGAGGTCCACTCCAGACCCTGTTTGCCTGGGTATCATCAGCAGCAGAGGCTGCAGAAGATAGAATATTTCTGAACAGCGAGTGTACCTGTCTGATTCTTGCTTTGGAAGCTTCCTCTCAGGGGTGTACTCCTCCCTGTGAGGTGTGGGGTGTCAGACTGCCCCTAGTGGGGGATGTCTCCCAGTTAGGCTACTCAGGGGTCAGGGACCCACTTGAGCAGGGAGTCTGTCCCTTCTCAGATCTCAACCTCCGTGTTGGGAGAACCACTGCTCTCTTCAAAGCTGTCAGACAGAGTCGTTTGCGTCTGCAGAGGTGTCTGCTGCGTTTGTTTAGTTTACTGTGCCCTGTCACCAGAGGTGGAGTCTACAGAGACAGGCAGGTTTCCTTGAGCTGCTGTGAGCTCCACCCAGTTCGAGCTTCCCAGCAGCTTTGTTTATCTACTTAAGCCTCAGCAATGGCCGGCGCCCCTCCCCCAGCCTCGCTGCTGCCTTGCCGGTAGATCACAGACTGCTGCACTAGCAATGAGGGAGGCTCCGTGGGTGTGGGACCCTCCCGGCCAGGTGTGGGATATGATCTCCTGGTGTGCCTGTTTGCTTAAAGCGCAGTATTGGGGTGGGAGTTACCCGATTTTCCAGGTGTTGTGTGTCTCAGTTCCCCTGGCTAGGAAAAGAGATTCCCTTCCCCCTTGCGCTTCCCAGGTGAGGCAATGCCTCACCCTGCTTCAGCTCTCGCTGGTCGGGCTGCAGCAGCTGACCAGCACCGATCGTCCGGCACTCCCCAGTGAGATGAACCCAGTACCTCAGTTGAAAATGCAGAAATCACCGGTCTTCTGTGTCGCTCGCGCTGGGAGTTGGAGACTGGAGCTGCTCCTATTCGGCCATCTTGCTCCGCCCCAGGTCTTGATATAACTTAATGGCGTGTGCGTGAGTGTGTGTGTGTGTGCGCGCTTGTGTGTGGTAGCAATACATATATATGTATCTAAACACCATTAGGAAACAGGTCAAAATGACCATATTTCCATGTGTATTCTTATACAGTATGGAAATAGCCACCCAGGTGGGTACATTGGTATGCATGTTCTAGAAAATGAAGAATAGAACGAATTAAGGAAAGATTATCTTCCTCCTTTTGTAATTTTATTTCAATCGCTTTTGGGGAACAGGTGGTTTTGATTACATGGATAAGTTATTTAGTGGTGATTTAGTGGTGATCATGGGGTGCACCTGTCACCGAGCAGTGTACACCCCCTCCCACCCTTGCCCCCAAGACCCCATAGTCCAAATTATCATTCTTATGCCTTTGCATCCTCATAGCTTAGCTCCTACTTATAAGTGAGAATATACAATATTTAGTTTTCTATTCCTGAGTTACTTTACTTATAATAATAGCCTCCAACTCCATCTAGGTTGCTGCAAATGTCATTGTTTCATTCCTTTTAATGGCTATGTCTTTCTCTTCAATGTTCTCTACAAATGCACCTGCACCTAAAGGTATATGATTGGGCAAGTTCTATACCTATCATAGGCTATAACTTGGTCTCTAATTTCACACATGAAATCTTTTTTCATCCACTAGCAGTTAATTCAGTGAGGATATACACTGTCCTTTCCTTGTTCCCCAAGCACCAGCAAAGTGTTTAGTTGGGTGTTTAGTTAATCTCTCCTTAAATATTGAATAGAAAAACCTTCATTTGCAGAAACTGTTCTTTATGAAGTCCTAATATATGCCATGTGCTCTGCTGTGTGCTCTTTGGAGACTCTTTTTGCAAGGGCCTTTGAAAACAGTATGCTGAGAATAGATAGGGCTCAAGGACAGTATCTCCAATTGAACTTTTAATGAACTCCCGTAGGCGCCAAGAAGGCGGACAGATAAGGAAGAGCATAGGAACAAAGAACTGAGTAGAATGTTACATCTGGAAAAAAAAAGTTTGTTTTGCATTACATTCTTTCTGCTGACGTGGGGTTTATGAGGTATAAATAAAGTGAGGCGGAGGCTCTGAGCGCGGCCGCCATATTCTCTGTGTGTCTTTGTCTTTTGTGTGTTCTTTCATTCTCCACCACCCCCGGCACAGACCCCAACAAGTGGCGCAGCGAGCAGGGTCAGCAGGGGTGAGTAGGGGAGAACAAGAAGGGGAACCCCCTAGGGGCGGGTAAGCCCTGGATATTGTTAAGGGGAACCTTCTTAAGCTTTCATTATGGGAATTCCATCTCTCTGGCCTCAGAATATTTACGCCTGTTTCAAGGACTGTTGCTGTCTATAGGAGTAGAAGTGAAAGAAAAAGACTTTGAAGTGATTGTTTGCCCATGTTGAACAACATTGTTACTGGTTTCAGTATCAGACTAAAGTGCAGCTGAATCACAGAGAATGGTTACAGGTAGTAAAAGCTCTGCTTAGAGCTCTCCAGTTAGGGTATATTATGCCTCTAAAATTGTGGACCTTGTGTAACTCTATCACTCAGACATTAGAGTTACTTGAGACTGATTCAGAGTGTGGTAATGTAGCCACAGGAGAAAAGGTATCTAAGGATTTGGGAAAAAATAAATCTGAAATGGAGCCCATTTGTGCCAGGATAACAGAGGTTGGGGGGGTAGCAAAAGGGGGAGAAGAAAAAAAGCCAGCTTTTCCTTCTTCTAAGGGAAATTCTGACATACAGTGTATTATGGAAATGCTTCAACAAATATTACAGATATATTCTTCTAATTCACCTTTGCGAGCTTTCCCTGTTTCTTTTCCTTCTGCCCTGTTAAAAAAGGATTTTCCAGAGCCTCCAACCCCCCGGCTTCCTTATCTTTACCTTTGTTTGGCAAAGTTGAAGCCCTGTTCACATCAGACATACTTTAAATTTATACTAAACACCTGTTTAATATGTCAAAACCAATGTATATGTATATCTTATTGTTTGTTAAAATATTATGAGTATTTCAATAGTCAATAAATAAGCACATTAATATTAACTATTAATATTAATATAGTATTAATAACCCCAGCTAGGGAATTGTTATGTTATAGGGGTGCATAGGTTCCACCAATTTACACTCCAAACAAAAGTTGAGTATTCGAGTTGCTTAACACATTAACTACCTCTTGATATTTTCTGTGTTTTTAAATTTTAACCATTGTATTGTGTATATAATGATTCTCAATTTGGTATTAATATACATATTTCCTAGTGAGTAATGATGTTAGACATATAGGTTTATTGTCATTTCTTTGTTCTACTACTTTTGGTTGGGTTATTTGCCTTTTCTTATTAATATGTTGGGATTCTTTATATTTGGGGATATGAGTATTATTATATATTATATATACTTTTAATTAAAAAAAAAATTTAAGGAGCTGGATCTGTTTCTAATTATTTGTGCTTCTTTTGCGCCTAATACTCAGTTTTCAAATGGTGGCAATAATGTCCAATTTAATGCCTTACAAATTAAATTTTTTTAAAAAATAAAAGCTGCCATTTCTAACTATGGACCCCTATCCTTGGTCTTCTTGATTTTTTTTCATCAGAAAATTTAATGATTCCTATAGACTGGAAGACTTTGGGGAAGGCTTTTCTTGATCGTTCTCAGTGGTTATAATTACACAGCTGGTAAATGGACAAGGCACATGTACAGACTAAAAAAAATGTTATGTGTGATCCCCCAGGACCCACTGAGGAACAACTCACAGGCACGGGCCAATATGCTACTCTTAATGCTCAGACTGGTCTAGATGATGTTGTCTTTACTCAAATCAAAACTTTGTTTTTAAGGGCCTAAAATAAGGTAAAGATAACAGGAAAATCTTCCCTTTCCTCTGTGAAGATTTTACAGGGCACAAATAAACCCTATCCAAATTTCGTAGCCCGTCTTCAGGATACTATCTTAAAAATTTTGAGTGCTGGCTTTACTTCAAAAATTTTGTTGCAAACATTGTCTTTTAAAAATACTTATACTGACTGTCAAAAATTGTTAAAATCGTTAAAGGCCAATGGGGCCAATTTAGATAAAAATAATAAAACTTGTGTTAGTGTTAGAGGGGCTATTTATAATGCTCAATTATTTGCTGGAGCTTTGTCTAAAGCCTTAAAAGAAAATAACAAACAAGGTATTTGTTTTCAGTGTGGTAAACCTAGACATTTAAAAAAAAAAAAAATGTCATAAAAATTGAACACTTTTATCCCTCAAGGCAAAAAGCTACCTTCAGAGGTGTACAAATGTTGTAATAAAGGTCGACATTGGACAAATAAATGTCATTCCAAAACTGATAAAAGTGGAAATTTACTATCTCCTTTCCTGGAAAATGAGAGTCAGGGCCCACAGGTTTAAGGCCCCAACAATTACAATACAAGTCTACTACAATATTCAGTGAGCAATGGCCTACAACATTAAGAAATAAATTCAAGTCCTCCTTAAGGATCCCAAACCTTACCCCAGTTTCTCAGCTTTATGCGGCAACTAAGCAGAGCGCCGCTGCTGACTTAGCTATTACTCAGCCTTATACTTTGTCTCCTAATAAAAAAGTATATAAATTAACTATTAGAGTGTGTGGCCCTTTGCCAAAAGGACATGTAGGACTTTTGTTAGGTCAAAACAACAGTACTATATGGAAGTTAATGATGATTTCAAAAATCGTTGATCTTGATGTTACTAATAAAATTCTTATTATGGTATAAGTTCACAATTTATATGCCTAGAGGCCGGGGAATGTATTCTCAATAGGAAGGGTTTGGTAACACAGAAAAAACTGTTTTTTGGAAAACTTTAGTTTCTAATCAAAAGCCCTTATGTTCATTACATATTAATAAAATAGTTTTTAAAAGGTTAATTGATATGGGGGTAAATATGTCTATTATTTGTTTAAATTAGTGGCCTATACAATAGAAAAAAAGATAAGTTTCAGTTATACTCACTGACTTGGGTGCTACTTCTGTGGTTTATCAAAACGTAAAACCTTTAACCTGTGTCGGTCCTAAAGGTCAACAAGGTCAAGTGTTTTTTTATATTATTCCTATCAATATTAATCTTTGGGGACAAAATCTTTCATAACAATTTGGTGCTTTTTTAAACATTCTTCATATTTCCTCAACTGTCAAAAATATAATGTTCAAAATGGGCTACAATCCTTTAAACTCATAGCCACTGTTCACCAGCCTCAAGTTTTATAATTAAAGTGTAAAACGACCACTCCTCTTTAGGTAAAACAGTGGCCATTATCTAAAAAAATACTTAGGATTTTAAAAAAGTAAGTCAAAAAACAAATGGCCAAGAGAAATCTAAAGCCACGTACTTCTGCATAAAATTCCCGTCTTTGTCTTGTTCTTAAAACTATAAGTGTTTACATTCAACCTAGGAAAAGTTTACAGCCCGGTCTTCCTAATCCTGCCCTTATCCCACAGAGTTAAAAATTAATGGTCATAGATCTCAAAAATTGTTTTTTCTCTATTCCATTACAACCTCAAAATTGTAAAAAGTTCGCCTTTATTATTCCTAAATATAATAATAGACAACCTATTCAAAAATATCAACAAAAACTTCTTCCCCAGGGTATACTTAATAGCCCTACTATATGTCAAAAATTTGTACATAGAACTTTAAATCCTGTAAACAATCAGTTTCTAACTGTGTTAATTTATCATTGTATGATCTTCTCTGTCCCTGTTTTTAATAATTTTCAGCCACTTTCTCGATATCAATAGAAAGTTTTACCTCAAGTTACGTTAAATAGCCCTACCTTGTGTCAAAAATTTGTCCATAGGGCCTTAGGTCCTGTTCAAAAGCGTCATCCTTCTATTTTTTTATATCATTATATGGATGACATTCTTCTTGCTACACCCACCAAAAAAAAGCAGCAAGATGCTTTTTGTATCATTACAAACTCAGCTTTCTTTCTACTCCCTTAATATTGCCACAAAAAAAATTTAACTAAATTTTCCTATTCAATATTTAGGTTATACCTTAAAAACATATTCGACCCCCAAAAATTCAAATTTGACGTGATCATTTAAAAACATTAAATGATTTTCAAAAACTTCTAGAAAACATTAATTGAATGCGTCCTGCTTTAGAAATACCAACATATCAGTTATAACATCTTTTTTCTATTCTAAAAAGAGACAGTCACTTAGACAACTCACGCCATTTAACTCCTTTGGCTTTACAGGAACTCCAACTTGTTGAAAAACAACTTCAAAAGGCCCTTCCTTTTGTTTATTTCATACTTTACCTTCTCCCACAAAAATGATTCATCAAACTAGTCAACCACTAAAATGGATCTTTTTGTCCAATAAAATATCTAAACGCTTGACTACTTATATCAATCATTTAGCTAAACTAATCATCAAAGGACGGCATCACTGTCGACAACTTTGGAGAAAAGATCCTTCCTTAATTATTCCTCAATTCACTCATAATCAAATCACTTATCTTCTTACAACTTCTAATTCTTAACAAGTTACTTGCGCTTCTTTTGTTGGACAATTTTCTACCCAATATCCTAAGTCTCCAATCTTTTCATTTTTTAGGTAACATTCTGTGTTGCCTTTCTCACCAATTTCTGTATTTCCTATTCAAGGTCCTACCTTTTTTACTAATGCTAATAACAATGGTAAGGCTAAATATTGAAGTGTTCATCAATCTCAAGTTACAGTTTATCCTTATCCCTCGATACAACAGGAAAAACTGTTTACTATTCTCATGGTCTTACTTAATTTCCCTACTACTGGTTGTAACATTGTTAGTAATTCTCAATACGCCATTTATGTTACTTCTTATATTTCTCAGGCCACTTTACCTCTTTGTACTACTTCTTCTCTTCAAAAACTCTTTTCCTTGTTATCTTCTACTTTAAGCCAACGTCGAGCTCCTTTATTCACCACTCATCTTCGTTCTCATTCTCAATTTCCTGGACCATTAGTTCATGGTAATACTCAGATTAATTCACTTTTAATCGGCCACCTACATACTACAAAAAAAAAAACAAGCTCGTTCTCTTATTCGAGCTTGTCTATCCTATACTCCTTTGAGCATTCCATCCTTCCATCCTGGGGTTAATCCATGAGATGTCCCTTCTTTAGACAATTAAAGTATGTTCATCATACCATTAATACCTTTTCTCATTTTCAATGGGCCACTCCGTTACCATCTAAAAAAGCTAATTCTGTTATTACACATCTCTTGGTTTGATTCGCCATCATGGGCATTCCTCTTATACTTAAAACTAATAATGCCCCTGCCCATGTCTCTCATAAATTACAAGTTTTCTTACAACAATACAATATTCAACATATCACCGGTATCCCGGGCAACAGTCAAGGTCAGGCCATCATTAAGCGCACAAATTTAACTTTAAAAACTCAACTACTAAAACAAAAAGGGGAAAATGAGCCCCCCAGAAACCAGATTTTGAAGGTTCTTTTTACCTTAATTTTTTTAAATCAATGGAGACAATTGCAAGATTCCGCTGCCGTAACCCATCTTTCCTCACCTCCCTCGGTGATAGTCCCTGCTGACAATTTAAAGGTTTGGTATCCTAATGAAGAAGGTAAGTATGTTCAAGGGCAAGTTCTAAAACAGGGACGGGGCTATGCTCTTGTCCTTACAGGGAGCGGACCTAAGTGGTTTCCTACAAGATAATTGAAATCCTGTTGAAAAAAAAAACTGGATTCAGCATGCATTTCTTCCTTTGTTAGATGTGCCTCAACAGGGGACTTATTTCTCTTAGTGAGGCTTTGTATGAATATTGGACTTATATTCCCTTTCCGCCCTTGTATCAGGGAGTCGCCTGGGAGGAGGTGGAAATTAAGGTTTTCACCAATGACATTACTTGGATGCCGTCCCCCTATATGGACAAAGACAACATAAAACGGAAAACAGGAATTATAATCAGCACATATCAATTTGGAGTGGAAGGACTTCCAATATGTATGGGAAATAGTCCTCATTGTCTCCGAAAATCGCATGAAGCCTGGGCTGTTCACTATAATCATAGTCATGTGGCTGCTAATACTGTTATTATTGTAACTAAAAGCTTTTAATATAATCATACTGTATATAGTAATGAAACTATTCATAGTTCTTTACTTTTTTGTCCTATTCTAGAGGTTTCTCCTAATATTGAGGTGCTGGAGTGACAACAATGTCGGGGAACTAAACCCCGGATTTTTTAAAATACAATAAAATGTAAATAACTGATTGGAGTGTGCACGGTGATTTTCAAATAAAATTTAGTCACATACCTTTGAAATAACACTGGGTAAATAAAAGTATTGCCGCTAACAGTAATGAAACCTTGGTATGGCGTGAAGGAGGCCTAAAGTACAGAGTCATCTTTGGAAGTTGTTAGCTACAGGCGATGCCATTAACATTTTTGTGGGGAATATGTCCCTTAATCTTTCTAACCCAAATAACTCCTTTCATATTCAGTTATATCGGAATACCTCCCGATATATTATTGCTTGTGTCCGTAAGCCCTACCTATTATTAGCGGGAAATTTGACATGTGATAATAATACGGGAATTGTTAATTGTACAGATATGGGTACATTTTTGTCTTGCCTCAATCATTCTTGGTGTCACAACTTTACTGGGGATATTTATATCCTCAGGGCTCGTAAAGAAATTTGGCTAGCTGTTAACCTTACACGACCGTGGGGGGCATCACCTCTTAAAACTTATACTTGAACTTCTCTCCAGCAAACCCGCCATGCCCTTGGACTTATAATTGCCTCGGTGATGAGCCTTGTCACCATCATCTCCACTGTGGCTGTAGCAGGGCTCACTCTACATCAAAGTATACAAAATGCTGAATTTGTGCAACAATGACACAAACAATCTCACTGGTTATGACTTCAACAACAAAACATTGACTCTCAACTTGCTAAAAGATTGGACAACACGGAGCAAACATTGACATGGCTTGGAAATCAGCTCACTGTACTCAGTACTTGGATAACATTACAATGTGATTGGAACTCCACTCAATTTTGTGTAATGCCTGTGCCTTTTAACATCTCTCAAAATTGGACCGTAATCTGAAAATTATTAGTAGGCCATAAAAATATTAGTTTGGACATCCAAGAACTCACTCAAAACATTTCCGAAGCATTTCGACAACAATTACATGTGTTGTCTGGAACCGTAACCCTGCAGAAGCTGGGTCAGCGCCTTGCTGCCTTTAACCCATGGACCCAAATAAAAACATGGATTTCTACAATCTCAGGAAGTATATTACTTTGGGCACTTGGATTGGGTCTACTTCTTTTGGTAATTCGATGCTCCCTCTGTCGCCTCCAAAAACAAAAGAAAACACAGGAACAAATATGGGCTACCTTTTTAGGATTGAGGCAAAACAAAAACAAAAAGGGTGAAATGCAGGGGCCTTTGAAAACAGTATGCTGAGAATAGATAGGGCTCAAGGACAGTATCTCCAATTGAACTTTTAATGAACTCCCGTAGGCGCCAAGAAGGCGGACAGATAAGGAAGAGCATAGAAACAAAGAACTGAGTAGAAGGTTACATCTGGAAAAAAAAGGTTTGTTTTGCATTACATTCTTTCTGCTGACGTGGGGTTTATGAGGTATAAATAAAGTGAGGCGGAGGCTCTGAGCGCGGCCGCCATATTCTCTGTGTGTCTTTGTCTTTTGTGTGTTCTTTCATTCTCCACCACCCCCAGCATGGATCCCAACATCTTTTACTTAAGCCTTACAACAATACTAGGAGGAAGGTATTACACCCATTTTAATAATGAAGAAACTGAGCTTAGTAATATGCTCAAGTTCTTACATCTAGGAATAAATCTGGGATTTAAATTGAAATCTGTCTAAATCTATGCTCCCATCTACTATCAAGTGTGGCTTCCAAAACAGTGTGGGCAGAATCTAAGGGTGGGTGTGTCCTCATGCTTACAAGCCTCTCTGCAGTCTGTGAAGATGGACAGGCAGCGAGAAGGGAAATAATGATCTCTGAGTGGAACCTGCCTCTCCCGTCGCTACCATGGCCCAGCAAGAAACACTTCAGTACAGATTTCCCTTCTATTGAGCATTGAGTAAGCACAATAATGCCCCACCCACACCACCAAAGATGTCCAAGCCTCAATCCCTGGCACCTGTGAATATGTTATGTTCCATGGCAAAGGGGAATTAAGGTCGCAGATGGAATTAAGGTGGTTAATCAGCTACCCATAAAATAGGGAGATGGGCCATTATCCTGGATTATTGTAGTGGTCTCAATATAACCAGCAAGGATTTTTCGGTGGAGAAGAGGACGACAAAAGAGAGCAAACCAGAAAGAGAGCAATGTGAGTAGGACTGGAGCTATGTTGCTGGTTTTGAAGACAGAAGTAAGGGGCCCTAAGCCAAAGAATGCAGACAACCCCCAGAGGTCGGAAGAGGTCAGGGAACAGATGCTCCCCTAGAGCCTCCAGAAGACACCAGAACACCTACTCCTTGGTTTTTGGCCCATGAAACCTATTTTAAATTTCTGATCTCCAGAAGAGTAAGATAATAAAAATGCATTGTTTTAAGCCACTAAATTTGTGGTAATTTTTTACAACAGCTACAGTAGGAGATTAATACTAGCACTAGTTGGTGTCTTGCAGCCTCAGAATGTATATTTTGTAACGGGGCGGTGAGACCTCCTTCCACTCCACATGTACACAGAGACACTCAGCACATATCCCTGAATGGGTGATCTCACTCCGGCATGTGCGCTGGGCAGTCAGTACCAGAGGCAGTTCTGCCACGGCTTAGTGCAGATGTCATTTTTGGTAGGACAAAAATCATGTATTCAGATCTAAAAAGGTAATCAAAAGCAAGTCTATAGGTCATTTTCATCTAAACTATTCCTAACATTTCTGTCAATTTACCAGGGGTATCCAATCTTTTGACTTCCCTGGGTCACATTGGAAGAATTGGCTTGGGCCACACATAAAATATATGAACACTAACGATAGCTTATGAGCTTTAAAAAAATTGCAAAAATACTTATAATATTTTAAGAAACTTTATGAATTTGGCCACATTCAAAACTGTCCTGAGCACCATGTGTCCTGCAGGCCACAGGTTGGACAAGCTTTATTTAGATCATGCCGAAGGAGCACAGTTCCATGAGGAGGGAGGAGGGGGAGCATGTGGTGTGTTTGCATCCGATTTTAATTTCTGGATGTTTCAAGTCATATTCTGAGTACCGAAGGTAGGCCTAACTCACTTCTCTGCTACACAAAATATGACCAAGTGGGGTACACAGATGTAGGACAGGTGTACAGGAGAAGCCCTGCGTGCATATATGGAAGCGAAGGCATGAAGTTGATGTAGATTTTATAGAATCACAATGCTTAAAAGCAATTTTTAAATATCAGTTAATTACCAATACCCTCTCCCCCGCCCCCCCAGAAGAATGAAGACACCAGAAACAGTATTATTTGTAATTAATTATATATCCACTAGATGGCAGTATAGTGTAAGCAAAAAGAAAAAACCTATTCCCTCAGCCCCAAGCTTCTCTGGCTGTTGGTAAAGGATGTTTTGTCGCTGTTTCAGGAGAAAAGGAGGAAATTCAGTCACGTTAAGGCAGTCAACTTAGAGGGCCAGGGCTCTTCTAGACTGACTCCACGGCTAGAAAGAGCATGGACTCTGTGCGTCTCAGCTCCTGTAATTCTTAGCTATGAGATCCTGGCAAGTTGCTTAACATCACAAGACCTCAGTGTTCGCATTTATATAATGGGTGGGAATGTTATCTTTCTTACAAGGGAAAGAAAAATGAAGTAAAACGGAGTAATATTATTAAAACATGTAAGATTTAATAAGCAGTCAATTATTAATAGCTCTGTGTCTCCTTTGGGTAGGGAAAAAAATAATAGAATTTAGATTTTAGGTCCTAAACTAATCTAATCTCCAGGTATGGTTGTGAGGAAATTGTGGGTCTTGAAAAGTAAAGAGAGAAGATTTACTCTTTACTCTGCTTCAATGTGGCTAAAACTTCCCCACAAAGTGTCACAATAACCTTTTCTTCACGTTCTCAAATGCAGTTGCTCCCCTTACCATCTCTCCTTGACACGTGAAGTTCCTCTCCTGTGAGGAGCATTGCCAACTTTTGAGAGGTCTGCAATGTTGGACTAACGTTCACGGCCTTTGCACAGGCAGGAGGTCACAGTATGGACGCCGGTGCTCGCCATTTCCCTCTTCCTACATCTGCCTTTAGTTTGTGAATGCGTGAGAATTTCATAGTGAGTTAATGGAAGCCCTACCAAAATATGTCCACATAGAACCTATGAATGTGACCTTATTTGGAGGAAAAAAAAAAAAAAAAAGGTCTTTCAAGATGTTATGAAGTTAAGAATCCTGAGATGAGCTCATCCTGTATTATCCATTGAGATCTAAATCCAATGGCCAGTGTCCTTAGAAAGGCATAGGGAGATTTGTGACAGAGAGGATTCTGCCATTAGCTCCAGAGTTGTAAATGTGAGTCTTACATGTGATTTTTAGTTTGGGTTTGCTCAAATCAGACATCTCTCTAATATGGTACATGGAGAGTTATTACTATTAATTTTTCATAATAGAGTACTTCGAGAAAACATATGAACCTTTTCAAAATGAAAATTATATGCAGATTATTAAAAAAGCAATGTGAGAATGACTGCATAATAAAATGAAAGATCTAAATGGCCCACTCTGTGTTACATTTCTTTCTACCTTTACTAATATCTTGGCCAGTTGGGAATGGTCTTGTTTTGCTTTAACTCAGAATGTCTTATTTATTCCTCTGAACAGAACTTGTTAATTTCCTTATGAGATAGATACCTCTCTGGACCCTTCCCAGGTGGCTGGGAAGATTGCTTCCTGGTATCATGATCTTCATTGTAATTACAGAGAATTTACCCTCTCTATAGCTATAGCCACTGAGAGTTTAGACGTTAATTAATAAAGTCCTTACCAGGTATTTCTAAGAAGGGGCTTTTTTTCGCCTGCAGCCTGCGAGCACCCAGCCTGCTGGCTATGAGTTATGAATGGATCCGGAAAGGCACCTGGCTCTGCTTTCTTGGGTCAGTACCCTTGTCTTGCCTTGGCCTCATGTACTTGCTCTGTGTTCTGCCCAGTCAACTTTTTGTTCTTCTCAAAGCTGTGGCAGTGAGTAGACTTTTATGATCCATACCGTTTTCCCCCTTTGTCATTCAAAGAAGTTTCCAATTAGGTCACAGCTAAATATTGATTCTCCATTAAGCAGAAGCATAAATACCATTTTATTTCCTGTGTAACACCATTAAACATCCTCCTTGGCTACAGAGGTCCAAGTTTTATGATTTTTACTATTTCTCACCCAGTGATCTCTTAGCTGGTGAAGCACCCAGGACACTGCCTGGTGAGAAAAAGAGAAGAGAATCTCTGGCAATATATTACAAGGCAAGAATACTATAACTTAATGGTGATTGAGAAATTCAAGTCTATTTTTTTCAGGCAGTATCCAGTAACATCTTTCTTGGTATCAAGCTTGCTGTCAAGCTTATCAATAGCTTGAAAAAAGTACTGATGAATGTAGAAAGCTGAAAAGGGTAGGTAAAATACTGAAAGTCAGAGTTGGGAGACAAAACATCTTTACCTTGGAATGATAAGCAGAAGCCAACACTGTTAAATGGAGCATAGATGAAAGTAGATTCCTTCTGCAAAGGTGGAAACCTGCTGTCCAGGTGCAGCACGGGAAGATGTGTGCTAACACTGGACTTATTTCAGGGATCACTCCCCGCAGCAGCTTCAGAGGCTGGAATGGCCTCAAGGCACTGCACACTCCAGCCTTTACCTTCCTGTCCAGCCTCACATCTAGTGACATTTTCTGCTAACCTGCTCCCTTCACACAGGTAATGGGGAGGAACATTTTAGCTCAGTATAAGGAAGAATTTTCTAACAGAGCTGTCGGAAAATAGAATGAATTTTCTTCAGAAGCAGAAGCTGCCTATCTCCCCCAGCCATTCAGGGGTTGTAGACAAGGCTTAATAACCTTTTGTAAGGTAATTGGAAAGAAGATTGAAACAATGTAACTAAGAAAATGGGCTTTGGGAAAAAAAGACAAGTTCAAAGACTTTCTCTAAATAGATACATTATTTTGAGCTGAGGTGTGGTTTCTGAAGCTGGATAGCCTGGTTTTCAATCTAGTCTGCACTTACCAGCTGTGTGACCTTGGCATGGCATTGAATGTCTCCTGGCCTCAATGACCTCATCTACAAAATGTGGACAGCAATACATTCTGTCTTGTAAGTACTATTACGAGCATTGTGTGAGGATCAGACAAGTTAGCAAACATAAAACTCAGAACATTACCTGGCATATAGTAAGCACCTAAATAACGTTAACAAATTTGTTTATTTGTTTTTGAGACAGAGTTCAGCCCTGTTACCCCGGCTGGAGTGGTGTAATCTCAGCTCACTGAAACCTCCGCCTCCTGGGTTGAAGTGATTCTCCTGCCTCAGCCTCCTAAGTAGCTGAAATTACAGGCATATGCCACCATGTCCAGCTAATTTGTGTATTTTTAGTAGAGATGAGGTTTCACCATGTTGGTCAGGCTGGTCTCGAACTCCTGACCTCAGGTGATCCGCCCAACTCAGTCTCCCAAAGTATTGGAATTACAGGTGTGAGCCACCATGCCCAGTCAAATGTTAATTATTATTCAACTATCTCAACCTATGTTTCCTCTACAGTAAAGATAATATGTGCCTTATGGATTTCCTTTACAAAAATAAAATTTGTATTGCATTTAATATGGTGCTTGACATTCTAAACTATGTTTATTAATTTGATGAAATGCTTTGAGCTATGTAATATCTAAGATATTAGACACTATAAGAATAAACCTGAGATTCTGTGATCCAATGACTGAGCAACAGCAGGTTATCAAGAAATTTTCCCAGCATGGTCTTTGGAGACAGATACCTATAGCTTGTGTATGGAAAAAAAATGTTCCATTTAATTTAATACATTAATGCTTTGAAAGAGAGAAGGATAGAGAGGAAGGAAATGTAATAGGAGTAAGAGAGGAGGCAGGGAGGAGTAGTGAGTAAGAGAGAGAGAGAGAGAGAGAGAGAGAAAATGAAAACTTGAAGCTTGTATATTTCACTCCAACTATTCCATGAAACAACATATGGACAATTAGGTTAAAAAAAAAGAGAGAGAGAGAGAGAAAAAAAAAAGAAAACCATAATGGCATTATCATCTTTCTGATATGCAACTTATTTGTTAATCTTCATTATCATTGTATTTGATAGGGGTTTGAAAATATGCATTTTCAGGTAGAAGAACAGAAGTTGATTTCAAAATTTCTACGTAATTTTTCAGCTATATTCTAAAAATTACGGATTCCTCTCAGTCTAATCACCTACACTGAAGTGTCAGTCTCCAGACACAAGTGAATTACTTTTTGTGCCAAAAACATTTTTAGTTAATATTTCTTGACATTGTGGATTCAAATATATTTCTGCTGCTGTGCATCATTTAACTTCTGTCTTCTATTTTGGGATTAAAATGTTAGAACAGAGACTCTTATTCTCAAGTTTCCTAACTCTTATAAATTAAAATTGAGCACTTCCTCCAACTGCTTTTATTTTAGTTTTCTAATAAAGTGTTTCATTTGTACCTTGATTTAATAAACCCTAACCTGTCTGCATGCCGTGGGCCCTACAGGAGATATAATGGAAGCATAAATTTTGTCCAAGTTTTCCAGGTTATTGTGCTCCGGTTGGGGTGGAGGAAGAAGGAGGAATTAAGTGTGTCTACGAAACAGTTAAGATTCTGATTGGTCATTTACAAGATAGGCACCATCATACTTTAGGGATCACAGATAACCCTGAACTGATGGTGGGAGGTGAGTTCTCATTCTAAAGAGTTGCTGCTTCAAGGCAATAGCAAATGCTGGCTCTTGGCCTTTGTGTGCCATGACAGTGGGAAAAATAACTGCAGATTATCTTTCTTCAACTACAGAATGATCCTAATGATGCCTCCCTCTCCAGGTGGCTGTAAGAACTAAAGATAAAGTATACAGACCACCTGTCCTATAGGAAATAGTCAGTAACTGTGACTTTGTCATGTTTATCCTTGGTATGCAATGTGGTGAGGGCCTAAAGTGATGGGTGGAATTTAGAGACACACAGGACTTGAAATCCATGTACGACATGTTGAGGGGAAAAGGAGTAAATAGCAGGAGTAGAAGTTCCTCACTGACAGTGGTAGAGGTTGGGAAAATTTGGAAAATACATGAGCAGCCCAGAAGGGTGAGATGAGAATCCCAAGCTAGTGTGTTCTTTAAAAAATATGAGCAACAGTGAATCTTTCTTGTTGTTGTTGCAAGCTTGCAGCTTGTATAATTTGGGGCACCATCATAAAACTTCTGTTACAAAATTAGGTACAAAAATAAACATCATGGGCAAGGCGCAGTAGTTCATGCCTGTAATCTTAGCACTTTGGGAGGCTGAGGTGGGTAGATCACTTGAGGTCAGGAGTTTGAGACTAGCCTAGCCAACATGGGGAAACCCTATCTCTAAATTAGCTGAGCATGATGGCAGGTACCTGTAATCCCAGCTACTCAGGAGACTGAGGCGGGAGAATCATTTGAACCTGGGAAGTAGAGGTTGCGGTGAGCCAAGATGGCATCATTGCACTCCAGCCTGGGCAACAGAAGCAAAATTCCATCTCAAAAAATAAAAATAAAATAAAAATAAACACATTATTTTATGTAAGGAAATAAGCCACAACATGCTCTAGTTTTTTTTTTCACAGCTGACAGATTTCAAAAACATCACAAAATTCAGGAAAATAGCATAATGGCACAATGTGGCTGTGAATCAAAAAAGGATATATGGCACCAAACTGGATTGTAATATACGCTCAGCTGAAATTCCTGTTACACGAATCTAAAATATCCACACTATGACATCACCTTCTGACACGAGGGGGTGTGTACAAAGGGCGAACCAAAGCAGAAAGGCATGGAGGTATGAAATTATTTAGGTTAAATGTCTTACTTTTATTTATTTTACAATGACATATGACCATACAAACATAATGCCAGGGGCCCTGCCAGTGGGTGCCCTCAACCTTATGCCTCATTAGCTTCATGGCAAATCCACTTCTGCACATGGACGATGGGAGAATCATTGCAGTGAGGCATCAGAACTATTGCTTTAAGGAGATGGAATCTAGTTTTGCAGTGGCTAGAAACCCAATGAATGTGGAGAGACCACTATTTAAACACCATAGAAGAGAGAGCCATTGGAGGGAGTATCACCACATATTAGATGACCAACACAATATGGACAATGACAGAGAAGAAGCAGCCCAAATTCACAGGGATGTGGAGCTCATGTGACCGAGAGAATATACAGCAGAGGCTTTGGCAAGAAAACAGCTACTGTCTGGAAGAAAGTGTGTACAAATCATATTGGCCATGGACTTCAGGAGGTAAGCACATCAAACAGGTAGGAAGGAGGAAAATGCCCCTTTCCAGCATGACTGACCACATCACAAGTGGAAATAGAATGAACACCAATCCCAGTGCTTATGACAGAAAACACAAACAGATCGAGATCCTCCTATGGCAACAAGATAGCCAGAGTCTAGGGATACCCAAGTTAACCCAGATCAGGTTTTAGGTAAATACAGTCATATCAAATAGAAGGGAAATTATTCTTGATTATTGTGGGGGTTCTCTGCAAGTCCTGTAGTAATCTGAGGCCTACCATGTACAGCACTCATTTTGCTCAGGTGAGAAGCCCTTTCCTTAAGTCTAATTCTGAATCTCCATGATGGGGGAATGGAAGTAGCCAGACAGCAAGTGAGAAAGTGTTGTCCACAGTGTCTCTGCCGAACCAGCCTGCCCAGGTACCTGGACACTAGATTCACCGGCTCCCATGTGAGATGCACAGTTTCAGGGGGAACTGGCCAAACCCAGGTAATAGAAGCTAAATCCAGGGTAACTGGCCAATCCAAGGTAATGGCTTCCAAATTCAATGTAACTGGCCAATCCCAGGTAAGATGACCAGTCTAGATGCAGAAAGGAGAAGCAGGAAGGGGGTGC
Organism: Macaca thibetana thibetana; assembly: GCF_024542745.1. Classification (NCBI taxonomy): domain Eukaryota; kingdom Metazoa; phylum Chordata; class Mammalia; order Primates; family Cercopithecidae; genus Macaca; species Macaca thibetana. The sequence goes on along the minus strand of NC_065589.1, from coordinate 105,034,285 downwards.
CCATCTATATTTTCTGTCTTCAGTGGGCAACAGGCATGATCTTCCTTGATGTCAACTAAACTAGAGAATGACTCCAACTCTTTGGCAGCAAATTTACTTTCTCACTTAATCATCACAGTCTCTAACAGGCAAGCATTTTTATTCTACTTCATGGACAAGCTAATAGGCTCCAAGTTGAGCTACTTTTGCAGAGACTATGTGGCTATAAAGGCAGCACCAAGCAAATAAATAATGAACGTACTGTAAGTAGATTAACTGTGTTAGGCCATTTAATTATCACTGTAGCCCTGTAAGGTAAGTGTTGTTATTATTGTCTCCATTCCACAGCTGAGGCAACTGAGGCACAGGGAAATCTGGAAGCTTGTCTGAGGTCACACAGCTTATAGGAAGGAGGTGAGGCTGGGATTTGAACCAAGGTAATTAGGTTCGAGAATATATTATTTCACCATATACTGTTCTGCCCCTCCAAGATTTCAAATTACGACTGTCTAATTCAGTCATCCTCCTCGGCTCACTCCACCACTCTAAGCTGAATTCACAGACAGATCCTTCTTCACACAAATACAGACAGGATCACTTCATCCAAAGTGCCAATGGAAGTGTCAGGTTGATGGAAAAGTAATTGCACCATTTAATTGTCATTAAAAGCAATGGACAAAACCGCAATTACTTTCGCACCAACTAATAGAAGAAAACACATAGGAAGGAAGGTAATGAGTCCATTTACGGAAATGCAAAGTGGAGACTTGTGAGTGCCCCTGAGGAGAAGAAGCTGTCAGGGATTTGCCCTAGAAATACAGATTCGAGAGTCAGCAGCAGGCGGTAATAGGCAGAACAATGAGATAGGAGCTGCTCCTGTGTAATTATGTAATTAAAATAATGATACCTTAGAGTCACTTAGTACTTTATAATTTTCAAAACACTTTTATGTATGTTATTATATTTAATCACCTATAATATTTTTAAATTTAAGTGATACTAATGTTATGCCCAGACCGTTTATTCCCCGTAGAAGACCACCAGAGTCCAGAGTCAAAGCTAAGCAGCAAGGATCTTTATTACAGGTTCGAACCTGGAGCTCTCACTTGCTCGTGAAACGAGACGGGCAGGAGAGCTCCCCTACTGAGCTCCGAACAATGTTATATAGTCTAAGGAAAGTAGGCATAGAATCATTATACAAATTAGAGGTATGATTGGCTGGAGTTTGAACAAAGCGATTTGGCAAACTATGATTGGTTCCCGCCATTTCTGATATTTCAGTACAACCCTTGAGGCGGAAGAGCAGTTTTACACACAAAGGCAGTTAATTATATTGCATCAGGTTGCACGACCAGTTTATGGCTATCTTGCTTAAACACACCTTGTGACCTGGCTATCTTACTTAAACATTGCTTGTGACCTGGCCTCAGAAAGAAAAACATGTACTTACAGAACTTATGAAACCTCTGGTACGTGCAAAGATTAGAGAGCAGAACAAGGGTGTAGCGGGTGGGGGGCGGGTACACATCTATCTTTGTGTCCTTTCATTTCTCCCTTCTCATAAGTAACTGGATGTCCAATCTTGGATTTCCAGAGTCTTATAATATAGCCTCACTTTCTGGGTGCAGGAGAGGCTGGTGATGGCTACGAAGGACCATTAGTTGGATGGTATCAAACCTTTCTCTGACAAATTGTAAAATTTTATTTACCACACAGGGGCCTATAGTGAATAGAAGTAGTAAAGACATTAGGGGGCCTAAAAGGGGTGCCAGAAGGGAAAACATTGAAGAGCTCCACCAATTGTTAGCGGCTGTAGTGAATTGTTGCTTTTTCATTTCTAAGCTTAGTTCGTGTAGGCGTTGGACTCTTTCCTCAACTAACCCTGACTCATTTATATAGAAACAGCATTCTTCTTTGAGGAACATACAGGTACCTCCTTTCTCAGCCGTGAATAAGTCTAAGGCTCTGCGGTTTTGAAGGGTGACCTGTGCTAGGGAGGTGAGCTGCCGCTGAAGGGAGGCTAGGGAATAGGCGGAGTCTTCCATAGCAACAGAGAATTGTTGTAACAGCTTGTCGTTTTCTATCATGGAGTGTTGTAGGGCCCCTCCTGCTAACCCCGCTGCGACGACAGAGGTGGTTAAGGATATTCCGGCAATTAGTGGTAGAAAAACTGCTCGTCTATGTCGCGCAGTTTTAGTTGGGGCGGTCCCTGCCCAGCCTATGAACTCTGCCGGGGTTAGCAGTGTCAGTCGGGGAACTAGGGTAACAGGGATACACAACTGTCCGTCAGAGATGCTTTTGGACAGAGTTTTTAACAGAGTCATATTACACCAGAAGAACACACCAGGGGGAGCATATATGGGACTATTAGGGTATGTAGCCGATTGGTTGCAGAGGCTGTTGCTAAATGCCGAATAACAATAGGGGTATTTCTCTTGGTATGGGTCCTGTGGATTTGTGTGTGGATTAAGGGTTGAATCTGGACTAGACTTCTCCACAGATATAAATGGCTACTGGGCCAGGTACTAGTTGATGAGTAATATACTCCCCCATGTTGTGGGGTTGTCCACCGAGAGTCCCATGGGTCTCTAATTATCCAAGTGTAAGTGACGGGAGACTCAGTTTTGTAAAAATACCACCCTTGTCGTTCTCTCCAGTATCGGACAGAGTGCGTCTTACAGTAGCTATATGGGCAACCTGCACTCTGGTGCCACCAATAATTTTTACAATTATATTTAGTTTGATCATATTCAAAACAGATCATGGGTATTGCTGGTTGGGCAATCTGGAACCTAGTGAAATTGAGGTAAACTATAGTATTACACCCTGAGGGGGGGGCAGTCTGCACTAGCTAGCAGTTTACCCGCTTGGGGGGTTTCCCCGGGGTGAGTTTTGTTCTCATAGAGCCAGAACCTCCAGACATAGGGATTAGACGGCGCAGCAGTGAGGAGAGTCAGATGCATAAGGCATAAAAGCATAGGTAAGCTAGACATGGTTACGGCTATGGGGATGACGGCGCAGGGTTAGCTTTAAGGGATTGTTCTTAGCTTTGTCTACAGTCCATGTAACCGGTGCTCCAGACGGCTCGAGAAGGTCGGATGTTGGGTCCACTGGTTTGACGTGTGTGTAGTGGATCCACGAAGCGATGCCTTCTACTTTGAGAGCGGTGGGAGTAGTCAGGAGTACTTGCAGTGGCCCTTTCCACCTGGGTTGAAGAGTTTCTTGCCGGTGGCGCTTGACTAGGACCCAGTCTCCCGGCTGGAACGGATGAGGCGTCAGCGGAGGTCCTGCCTCGTACAGTTCTCGTAGTCTGGGCCAAATTTCCTGGTGAATTTTCTGTAAGGCTTGTAAGGAGAACAGGAGCTCAGAGACATTTTCAGTTTCAGGTTTGAGTAAGTCATCTTTTAGACTGGGGACCAGGGGTGGGGGTCTGCCATACATGATTTCATATGGTGTGAGGCCCATTCTGTAAGGGGTATTTCGGGCCCGGAACAGAGCGTAGGGGAAAAGTACTACCCAATTAGCGCCAGTCTCCATGGTCAATTTAGTTAAGGTCTCCTTCAGAGTCCGATTCATCCTTTCTACCTGTCCTGAGCTTTGGGGCCTATAAGCACAATGTAATTTCCAATTTGCCCCCAGAATGGAAGCCAAATCCTGACTTACCTTAGCAACGAAGGCTGGTCCATTGTCTGACCCTATTTGGACGGGAAAGCCATACCTGGGGAGGATTTCTTCCAAAATTTTCTTTGCTACAACCTGAGCAGTTTCTCTCTTAGTTGGGAACGCTTCTGTCCATCCTGAAAAAGTATCTACAAAGACAAGTAGGTACTGATACCCATATTTTCCAGGCTTTATCTCAGTAAAGTCTATTTCCCAATAGATACCAGGCCTAGTTTCTCTACACCTAATTCCTGCGGTGGTCTGGGTTTGGGGGCAAGCGTTGTTTAGTTGGCAGGCTTTGCAATTTGTTGTGACATCGCTGGCCAGTTCAGCTATGCGCCTGATTCTAAACTTGGCGTGCCTGATTAAGTCCATCATTTGCCGGGCACCCAGGTGGGTTGTCCGGTGGATGTGTTCCAACACCTGCTGTCCTAATTTTTCTGGTAGGATGGTTTGGTCATTTATATCAGTCCACCACCCATTTTTAACCTGTTTTAGGGGAAGCGTGTTCATCCATTCGCGATCCTGTTCGGTATAGTCGGGAAAACATGGCAAATTTCGCGGGCCAGGATCGGGGAGCTGGAGCGCAAGGAGCTGACTGGGAGCTTTTGCTATGCTCCTTGCGGTTTGGTCGGCTAAGAAGTTGCCTCGAGCAATTGGCGTAGTTGGTTTCTGATGCCCAGGGCAATGTACAATAGCCAATTTCTTTGGTTTCCACAAAGCAGTTAATAGAGCTAGGATCTCTTGCTTGTTTTTTATTTCTTTGCCTTCGGCTGTTAATAGTCCCCTTTCTCTGTAGATGGCCCCATGTATGTGCGTAGTAGCGAAAGCATAGCGGCTATCCGTGTATACTGTTAGTTTTTTCTCTGCCCCTAGGGTGAGGGCCTGTGTGAGGGCTATCAGTTCGGCTCTTTGGGCCGATGTCCCTGGAGGCAAGGGTTCCGCCCAAGATTACCTCAGTCTCTGACGTTACAGCCGCTCCTGCATACCGCTGGCCTTAGTGGACATAGCTGCTGCCATCAGTGAACCAGGTGAGTTCTGTGTCGGGGAGCGGACGATCTTGCAGGTCCTCCCGCACCCCATGCACCTGAGCCAGTATCTCAGTGCACTCATGGGACGGGGCGTCCAAGTCTGGATTTGGCAGCAGTGAATCAGGGTTTAAAGAGGTTGGGGGCAGAAAAGTTATTCTGAGGGGGTTTAACAGCAGTCCTTGATAGTGGGTGAGCCGGGCGTTACTCATCCATCGGTCCGGCGGCTGCCGGAGGACGCCTTCAATGGCATGCGGGGTTATAACGCGCAACTCTTGCCCCATGATAAGTTTATCAGCGTCTCGGACCATTAGGGTGGTCGCCGCGATTATCCGGAGGCAGGGTGGCCAGCCAGCAGCCACTGAATCTAATTTTTTTGACAAATAGGCAACTGGCCTCTGCCAGGGGCCTAGGTACTGTATTAACACGGCTTTTGCAACACTCTTACTTTCATCTACGTATAAGTGGAAGGGCTTGGAGACATCAGGGAGCCCCAGCGCGGGGGCTGATACCAAGGCAGTTTTGATTTGCTGAAAGGCCAGCTCAGCCTCTTCCGTCCAATTGAAGGGCTGCCGTTCCTTTGTTGCCTGGTATAGGGGCTTGGCTAACTCAGCAAATCCGGGTATCCATAACCTACAGATCCCTGCCGACCCCAGGAATTCTCTCACTTGCCGTGTTGACTGGGGTCTAGGGATGCGTAGGACTGTTTCCTTTCAGGCTTTGGTTAGCCAGCGTTGCCCCCCTTTTAATAGGTACCCCAGATAAGTTACCTCTGACTTGCAGATCTGAGCCTTTGTTGCTGAGGCTCGGTAGCCTAGCTCCCCCAGAGTCTTCAGGAGGTCCTCAGTCCCTCGAACACAAGTTTCCGGGGACCTGGCCGCTATTAAGAGATCATCAACATATTGCAAAAGAGTTATTTCAGGGTGTTGCCGCCGGTACTCACCCAGATCTTCATGAAGGGCTTCATCGAACAGGGTTGGCGAGTTCTTGAACCCTTGTGGCAGTCTGGTCCATGTTAGCTGACCGTTGATGCCCCTCTCAGGATCCGTCCATTGAAGTGCAAAGAGTTCTTGACTTTTGGGAGCCAGAGGAAGGCTGAAGAAAGCGTCTTTTAGATCAAGAACGGTATACCACTGTTTTTCGGGATGTAAGGCACTCAGAAGGGTGTATAGATTGGGCACAGTGGGATGTATGTCCATGACCCTTTTATTAACTTCTCTTAAATCCTGTACTGGCCTGTAGTCCGTACTGTTGGGTTTACGAACAGGTAACAGTGGAGTATTCCAGGATGAGTGGCAAGCCCGTAGGACTCCCTGGTCTAGGAGTCGGCGGATATGGGGCGTAATTCCTTCTCTTGCCTCCAGGGGCATAGGATATTGCCAAACCCGAACCGGGTCCGTCCCTGGCTTAACTTCCACAAATATGGCAGGTCGATGTTTAGCTAGCCCCAAGCCCCCAGTTTCTGCCCACGCTTCAGGGAAACGCTGGAGCCAAGAGTCAATTCCCTGATCGGGGGGCTTTTGCTCTTGATGGAGTCGGTACTCATCTTCTAAGGTGACAGTCAGGATAGATATTGGCCTGTTTTGGGAATCAGTTATCTTGGGCCCTTCTGGCTCAAAGTGGATTTGGGCCCCCATCTTTGTCAGCAAGTCCCTCCCTAGTAGAGGGCAGGGGCTCTCTGGGATGACTAGGAAGGAATAGGAGACTTTTCCCGTTCCTAAGTCTACAGTCCTCTGGGTTGTCCAGGGGTATTTTTTGATGCCTGTGGCCCCGTGCACCCAGGATGTTTTCTTAGACATTTTTCCAATTGGTTTGGTTAGGACTGAGCGTTCCGCCCCAGTATCGACCAAGAAGCGAACTGGGGACCCCTCCACTTGCAAAGTTACCCTGGGTTCGGGGAGGGGGTCCGAACCCCGTCCTCCCTAGTCAGAGTCCTGGGTAACGAGTACGGAGGTAGGGTTAGCTGGTCTCTGTTTCTTTGGGCAGTCTTTAATCCAGTGGCCATGTTCCTTGCAATAAGCACACTGATCTTTTTCTAATCCTTGCCTAGGGCCTTGCTTTTTCTGCTTTCTGTTTTGGCCATTTCCTGCCTGGGGGAAAGCTGCTACTAAGACTTTGGTCATTTCTTTGGTTGCCTTGAACTGTTTTTCTTCTGGAGTATCCCTATTATTATAAACTTGCTGGGCCATCTGAAGGAGGTCCTGAATCTGCTTTCCCTCTAAACCTTCTAATTTCTGGAGTTTTCTTTTAATATCTGGTGTTGCCTGGTTTACAAAGGACATTACTACCGCTGCCTGATTTTCCGGTGCTTCCGGGTCCATAGGGGTAAACTGTCTGAAGGCTTCCATTAATCTCTCTAAATACACAGCGGGGCTTTCTGTCTTACCTTGTAACACAGAATATACTTTAGCCAAATTGGTGGGCTTGCGAGCTGCAGCCCGGAGACCCGCCATTAGAGTCTGGCGATAAATGAGCAGTCGTCCCCTACCTTCTGCTGTGTTGTAGTCCCATCTGGGCCGGGTCAAAGGGAAAGCTGCATTAATGAGGTCAGGATTTGCAGTTGGCTGGCCGTCATCTCCTGGAACCAGTTTTCTGGCCTCAACTTGGATTCTTTCCCGCTCCTCCGTTGTGAACAGGATTCGGAGGAGCTGTTGACAGTCATCCCAGGTCGGCTGGTGAGTAAACATGACACTGTCTAACAACGAGGTTAGATCTTTGGGATTATCTGAGAACCGAGCATTTTGGGACTTCCAATTGTATAAATCACTGGTGGAAAAAGGCCAATACATGAGACGGGAGAGCCCGGTATCATCGAGCGATCCTATTTCTCTGAGAGGCAGGGCTACAGTGGAGTCAGGGAGTCAGGAAGCTTGGTCCCGCTGTACGTGGCCTCGTGTTCGGCCGGCCGGCCCCCCCAGGTTACTTTCGCTCTTGGCTGCTTCCGCTTCTCGGTTTCCCTCTACGGAAGCACCACCCTGGGGGACTGGGTCCTGCGGGATAAGGTGCGGATATGGTGGGGGAAATGTGGGTTCTAACGTTAGGGGGTCCTGGCTGTCCGGCAGCACAGGGGCCGAGGGAGCAGAGGGAGTCTTTTGTCTTGTAGGTCGCGTTACTAGGACTTTGCAGGGCTCAGGGATGAATGGAGTTATCCAGGGTGGTGGGTTTTCCACAAGATCCTGCCACACTAGAATATAAGGAATTTGATCAGGATGTCCTGACTGCCCTGGCAGGAAAATCTTAGTTTTTACCTTAGTAATAATAGAGAGACAGAAAGTTCCTTCGGAGGGCCACCCTACGCCGAAAGAGGGCCACTCCGAACAGCAGAAAGTAACTAGCTTTCCCTTCTTTAGTTCTACGCTTAAGTTACGTCCCCGAGCCTTCACATCCTTAAAATTGGTAACAAGGAGTGAGAGCGGCGTGCTCTGGTTGTTGCCCATCTTTGGACTGCTCCTACAAAGAGAAGGGGGGACGAAAATGAGTGTGAAGCAGAGGGGAGTATCCGACAGGTCCAGTCCTGGAAGGGGAAGAAAAGGTTTTATGTTTCGTTTTGGGCTTACACTTAACACTTAACAATAACGGACAGACAGTAATAACGATGAGCATTCGCGAACGCGTGTCGGACTTCCGACCTGAGTCAGACGGGGCAACCAAGGATGGAGGCCCCCAGATGGGCACTGGGGAACGTCTCCCACCAGTCCCGAGTGGCTGTCTTCTAGCGCATCCGCCAAGACCGTGCCACTTACAGAACAGACCAATACAGATTACAGATTACGGATTTCGCGAAATTTCAGGGAGACAGACAGAGACAAAGACAGAGACAGTGACAAAGCCGGCTTACCTACAGATTAAGATCCGTTGACTTGGGGGTCTGGTGGGCTTGGGGGAAATCCCGGACGAGCCCCCATTTGTTATGCCCAGACCGTTTATTCCCCGTAGAAGACCACCAGAGTCCAGAGTCAAAGCTAAGCAGCAAGGATCTTTATTACAGGTTCGAACCTGGAGCTCTCACTTGCTCGTGAAATGAGACGGGCAGGAGAGCTCCCCTACTGAGCTCCGAACAATGTTATATAGTCTAAGGAAAGTAGGCATAGAATCATTATACAAATTAGAGGTATGATTGGCTGGAGTTTGAACAAAGCGATTTGGCAAACTATGATTGGTTCCCACCATTTCTGATATTTCAGTACAACCCTTGAGGCGGAAGAGCAGTTTTACACAAAGGCAGTTAATTATATTGCATCAGGTTGCACGACCAGTTTATGGCTATCTTGCTTAAACACACCTTGTGACCTGGCTATCTTACTTAAACATTGCTTGTGACCTGGCCTCAGAAAGAAAAACATGTACTTACAGAACTTATGAAACCTCTGGTACGTGCAAAGATTAGAGAGCAGAACAAGGGTGTAGCGAGTGGGGGGCGGGTACACATCTATCTTTGTGTCCTTTCACTAAACCTGCTGCATATTATAAAAATGTTTTAATATGTTTCTATCCTAGAGATAAAAGAACAAGATGACAGAGAAAAGTGTAAAGGAGAGAATATTATTTCTTATCTTTCCCTCATAGGCTCTTAATTGAGACATTTTCCTGAAAACAAAAGTCAGATTAACAAGAGAAAAGCCAAGAGAAGTTTAGTAATGCGTACAGTACCCATCATACAGAAGAGGCCTCAGTTCAAAGTATTTCTCTCTCAAGGTAGTGGCTTGGGGGATTTACTTATATAGTATTTTGTCAAAGAGCCATAAATCCTCTATAGTAACACGATAAAGAAGAGAATATCTTCAGGCTTCCTAAAGGCGGGAAAACTTTGGAATGTAAATTTATGGGAAGAGTAAAGTCTGCTCCTAGATGCTCTGGTGTTGCTGTCTCTGAGCTGATAAGCAAGCATTGGAAAGCAGCCTATCTTTAGGTGGGAAAGGCGGAGGAGGGAAGGTCGACTTTTGTCTTTATAAATTGCTGTCCTGACATCATGCAGGCAGAGGGAGGGGCAGGATACCCCATGCATTCTTCAGCTCAACAATCCTCAGTATTCTGGAGAGGACTATTTTGGCTTCCTTCAAAGGCTAGGCAACTGGTATTTGTTGAACTCGTGTTATATGCCAAGAAATGTACAAGATGTTTATGCCATTATCTTACTTAATCCAACAAAAAAAATTATGAGAGCAAACCATATTCTCACTTTACAGATAAAGAAAATGAGGCTCAGAAAGCTTAGTAACTTGGCCAATATCACACAACTAGAAGTGTTCAGGCCATGTTCTCCCAGGTCTGTCTCACTGGGGAGTTCATTCGCTTACACAACACTACAACAAGCTTCTTTTGCAAAGTCTTCCCAGCTGTGCTAGGTGCTTATGTATCACCCAGTAGATGACACCACCCAAATACGTATTTCCAATGTTGTTGTATAATAATATTCATTAGAGTTTTGTTATCTCTGTACACAGATTACTCACATTCACACAAAATGAGTACAACGAAGACCAGAAAATTGGTGTCAATGCATCTCCCATGGCTACCAGATTCCCTCCTCCTGCTTCCAGGCCAGTTCAAATGGTTGTGATTACCCTTCCACCTGAACATTCTTTGTTCTAGAATCAAGCTGTATCCCTATCAAAGCTGCTATTTATCATTCACCAAAACTTGCCGGATTAACAGATATTATCTGCCTCCTCCATTCTTCTGGTATTCTTCACCACCTGCCTCCAGGGATTTCTGTCAGCCTTTAGAACTTAAAGATTTGGACTCTGCCACCTGCTGCCTCTCCTTTAAGCTCCCTTCCCAGATGACCAAGCCTAACTGTTGTACACTTTTGCAAAGAGATTGAGGTGTCAGAAAGGCCCTTCCAACAAGTATGACACCATACCAGATCCAAACGGAAAAAGCCCACCAGGCCAGCTTGAATAAATATGTTTGTTGGATCCAGACTTCCTTAAGCCAACTCAAGACCACACATTCAAAGATATTCTTCAAGAATCTAGAACAGGGGAGGCAAGTGGAGTGTAGACTGGTGGTTCCCAGACTTTGCTGCATATTAGAATCAGCTGGACAGCTTTCCAAACTTCCAATGCCCATCCCATCCTAGTTTAATCAGAATGTCTGGGAGTGGAAATGAGACAGCCATATTTTTTAAAGGTCCCCAGTTGATTTCAATATGCAGCAAAGTTTGGGAACCACTGATACAGAAAAAGTTGCTTTCAATTCTTCCAACTTTTATTTGTAGGACCAGTGTCTCTCCACACACACTCCACTCCCCACAAAAGGAGGGCAGTAACCAAGGCTCCCCTGCCTGGTCTTCCATCCTCCCCTTGGTACCTGGACTCCGTCATTGGGAATCTTGACAAACAGCTCTTCAATAAGATGGTGAAGGCAGAAAAAAATTGGGCTCTTAAGGAGAGAGCAAGTTGGGGAGGCTGCAGAAGCCATAAATTCAGCAACATAAGCGATGAGAAATTTGAGGCTTTGGGGTTGAGCTGGTAAGTTATACAAATCATGATCAGTTCCTCCCCAGAACCAGACCCCTTTGGGGCCTGCAGAATGGCCTCACTCCCACTTTGCTCCAGCTAATGGGATAACGTAGAATTCCTCTCAGGAAAAATGCTGAGCTTTTCAACCAAAACTCACAATCAATGGCCCTTGTCAAAGGAATTAATGAATAGGAACAGTAAGGAATGACTAAGAGGGTCTTCTTGTGGAGACAAAGAATTGGTGAGTGTTGTTTGCAGTCATTCCTTTTCATTGGTGCCAGCAGCTGCCTCTCTGTGGTTAGGTAAGGTTAACCCTAAACCTCTATGTACTGTGCCTCAAATCAAGTAGCAAAGGCCTGACTCATAATGAAAAAGGCCCTTGTGTTTGATACTGGGACCTCCTTTTGTTTAGCACTGACTCAGACCCCTGTTCTTCACCAGCATCCTCTTTTCTACTTCTTACCAAATATGTGGGTCTACTTGGCTTCTCTGCTATTTTGAAGGAAAATACATCGGGAAAAAAGGGGCGAGGGAGTTAAGCAACTCCAAAAGAAATACTGATTCTGGCCTTTAAGGCTTTGGTTCACTTGTCAAAAGAGTCCAGGAGTCCCCAGAGCCACAGAAGCTGCAGTGTGGTCATTGCAGCACAGCTACACTGACCCTTGCTGGACTCCAGCTCTTGGGCTTTTTAAAAAGTGAGTTGTCAAGAAAGGAAGATCCCTAAGCCAGGTTATCCCATTAACCACGGGATAGCAAGATGGAAAATAATATCATTTAGTCATTTGTTAACATGCTACCATCTGGTCAGTGCAGGTGCCATTCTCCTGAAACTGTGGCACAATGAAGGACATACATACTTGGATTGGACTCACTGGGTTGCATCACATCTCTGCTACTTACGAGCTGAGTGACTTTTGGCTTTTAAAAGATAGAGTTTATTTGAGCAGATAGTAATTCATGAATCAGACAGCTTAAAACTAGAAATGGTTCATAGCACTAAAAAGGGACATGAGGGGAAGCTTTTATAAAGTGAATGTAAGAGCAAATAAAATAAATTATTTGATTGGCTAAAGTGTGAGCCAATGCCTTATTTAGAATATCTTGACAGAAAGTTCAAGATAACATTACCTAATGCCCAGGAGGGTGCCTGTGATTGGCTGAGGTTAAGTTTTGTTTTCTTTTAAGTTCTGTATTGGGTTTTGGCTTGCTTACTCCAGAACCCAGGGTGTCAGAGACATCTCAGTCAAAGTTCCTCCCATTTAATTATTTTAGCAAGGCATTGCTTCTCTGTGTATCAGCTTCCATCTGTGAAATGGGGTAATAAACTTGCTGTGATGACCATATGATTAATACGTGTAAAGTACTTAAAACAGTTCCCAACATGTAATAAGCGTGTTTTACTTGTTTGTCATTATTATACTAAAGTTCCCCATAACCTTCTAGTTGTTATCCCCTTTGGCAGCAATTTACATTGTGGATTATGGATTTTTCTCTAAACTTTGTTTCTTGTTTTTCATAACACACATCCTGTCTTCTCTAATTTCTCCCATTCTCCATATTCTTACTCCTTCCTGTTTCCCACTACTCACTCAAATTGGTCTGTCCCAACATTTTCTTCAGGGTTGTCTTTCTTTTAATATCTCTATTTCCCTTTGAACAATTTTGTCTTCTTCCTGTAGCTCCTTCTGCCATGACTAGGTGGATAAACCAAAGCCTCTGGCTGCTCTCAGATAGACTTTGTGGTTGGAATTTGCTCTCTGACTCAGTGGTTGATCAGCTTTGCATCAGAAGACTGTCTTCATTTGGATTTTGCCACTTACTAGCTGAATGGTATAATTAGCCATTTTTAATATCTCTAAGTCTTAGTTGTTCTCCCAGTAAAATGGGGATAATAATAATAGTTTCCACTTCAAAGAGTAATTGTAAGACTTAAATGGGCCGAGTGCGATGGCTCATGCATGTAATTCCAGCACTTTGGGAGGCCGAGGCAGAAGAATTGCTTGAGTACAGGAGTTGGAGACCAGCCTGGGTAACATGGTGAGACTCCATTTCTAAAGAAAATCAAAAGAAATTCTCTGGGAGTGGTGCATGCCTGTAGTCCCATCTACTTGGAAAGGTGTAGCAGGAAGAGAGCTTGAGCCCAGGAGTTGGAGGCTGCAGGAGCTGTAATCGTGCCACTGCACTCCAGCCTGGGTGACAGAGTGAGACTCTGTCTCAGAAAAGAAAAGAAAAGAAAAGAAAAGAAAAGAAAAGAAAAGAAAAGAAAAGAAAAAAAGTAAAGAAAAGAAAAGAAAAGAAAAAAGAAAAGAAAAGAAAAGAAAAGAAGTGCACCTGAGGCAAAAAAACAGCACAAAATGTGTTTAGCGATTCTACTTGACCTCTCCAATCCAAAATATCTAAAATACAGACTTACTGCCTTCTTTCCACCCAAACTAGCTCTTCTAAATTTCTTAGCACTGCTGATGGTATTGGCATATTTTTAGTTACCTGTTTTCATGACCGAGTCATCCTGACTCTATTATCCTTTTCACTCCTCATCTGAACAATAGATGGGTCAGGATAATCTTGACCTTTGTTATGCAAGTTCTTGCTACATTTAACTTTGAATGTTGTTAATCTTTTCAATATGCCGTAAGCCCTGCCCTTCTTTTTCTTTAAAATTCTGTTTGGCTTTAGAAATTTTTTTGAATTTGCAACCTCCATTAACTTTATTAATTCCAATCCTTTGATGGTATAATGAGCATAATGGTCCAAAAAGTGACCCTGAAAGTTAGCTGGAACTTAGGACCACTATGTCTCAATGAGAGTTGCTGGGTCCAAATTCAGCTTCCCATGTGGCATCCTCGGGGTCACACAGTAACATCCAGGGGACCCACCGTCTTTAAGTTCCAGCTATCTGGCTTCTCCAGACACTTTCTATGAATTCAGACACCACATGACTAATTAATCTGTGAATTCATCCACTGATAGGCTAATTTATCATACTTTTCCTGGAAAAAGTGAGAGTAACAAGGTAAAGTGTTACCACTTGGATCTGCTGCAAGCTCAGCATTGCCTTGGCCTCCATACATCTCTCTTTGGGGTGAAAGGAACATCAGGACTCACATGACATCTTTTTCCTTGTATATGGACTTAAGTTTCTCCAAAAACCTGTTTTTTGTTTGTTGTTTTTGTTTTTTAAATCCATACTATGTAAAGCTGTAAATTTAGTAACAAATCCTAGCTCTGTAATGCACTGTCATGGGAACTCAGAAGGGACCTACCTATCTTGCACAAAAACCTTTCAGCCTGCCATATAATGCTCTTTATAATCCTATGCCCAACTTTTCTCTCCAGTGTCTTCTTCCGTGAGTCCCTCTTCCCTTAGCCTTCTATGTACTTATTCCTTTAAATCACTAACTGGTAATTTGTTGCCTCTGCTCTTAATAAGTTACCATCCACTCCTACGTCTTCCTGTGAAAATCCTGCCCACCTTCTGTCATCTACTCTAAAACTACTTCCTCCATCTACTCTAAAACTACTTCCTCCAAGAAAGCATCCATTAGAGACAATTCAGGTGAGATCTCTGCCCCTGGACACCCTTCCTCAGACTATCCTTATGGCTCTTAGCATATCATGACTTGGATTGTGAATATTTGGACATAAATTCTTAACCCCTTTTTATTATAAAATTATTCAGGGATAAAACTGCTGTTACCCATCATTATACATCCAAATAGTCAGCACACACTACTAAGCTTGAAGTGGTCGATAAATGTGTGATAACATAGAACTTATGTTTCATAGCATATATAAAGAAAAAGACGGTCCATTTAAATGCTTGGGGCTTTAAAAGTGAACACAAAGCTTTTCTTAGTTCTTAAAGACTGCAAAAGCCAATGATTTGCTGAATGCCAGTGACAACTACAGCATTTTTTGCCATTCTGACTCATTGGAGATGTGTCTTCCCACTCTGAATGGCTGGCAAGTACTCTGAAATGAGTTTTTGTTTGTGATCTTTCTTAGCGACACATTATAAATAGCCCTGATATTTTTATTGATCATATTTGGTTATTAAATTACTCTCAAGCAATTTTTGCTGCACGGAGGGCCTCATTTCCTAGCCAGCCTGCTTATAAAAAACACCAACTTAGTCTTGTATGTGGACCACTGCCCCTCTTTCACTGCTTTACTGTCTTTTGTATTCAAATATATCTCAAATATGAGTGACTAATTTAGAAGAAGTCTTCCTGATAAAATGTCCTTCATCTTATGTAAAATAAGGCTATCGCAATAGGTGTAAAGTTCTGGATGTAACATCAAAACAATGTAGATATTAGACATAAGCCATATATCCTCCAAGGTTTACCCTTTTTCTCTCCCAAGATGCATGGTACCTTTAAAATAAATCTCATTTTTAAATTTATGATTATTGGATTGAGTTATTGTGGACTAAACTAGAAACGTTAAAAAGAAAAGCTGCCTATATCCATACTGTCTCACGTGTCTGCGTGAAGAGACCACCAATCAGGCTTTATGTGAGCAACAAGGCTGTTTATTTCACCTGGGTGTAGGCGGGCTGAGTCTGAAAAAGGAGTCAGTATAAATATTGACGCGTAGTCCTTTTGCAAGAGTGATAGCTCAAGTTAAGGCAATGAGTTTGGTTTGTTGAGAGGTAGGGGAGGGGGCAGAGTGGTAGCGTCAATGATAGGTGTGGAAGATATTATAGCATAGTCTGCCTTTGCTGGTGAGTGGCGATTAGGCCTGGTGGAACTGCCATCAATAAACCAAGTGTGTTCAAGGTGAGAAACAGGAAAGAAGGAAATATGGGGAAATGGAGTGAATGTCTGGTGGATCAGAGAAATACAGTCATGGGGTTCAGATGTGGTATCAGGAATAATGTGGGAGGCTGGATTGAAGTCCGGGCCAGGAACAATGGTAATTGTGGGAGACTTAACAAAGAGTGAGTATAGCTGAAGGAACCGCGGAGCAGAAAGTATATGAGTCAGGTGGGAGGAAGAAAATAGATTTTGGAAGTTATGAGAACTGCAGAGAGTGAGTTGAGCATAGTTTGTGATTTTGAGGGCCTCTAAAAGTATTAAAACAGCAGCAGCAACCGCACGCAGACATGAGGGTTAGGCTAAAACAGTAAGGTAAAGTTGTTTGGACAGAAAGGCTACAGGGCGTGGTCCCGGCTCTTGTGTAAGAATTCCAACCACACACATATTCTAACAGCTAGGATTGTTTTTTGTTTGTTTTTTACCAAATGCAAGCAGGCATGAGGTAAGTAAAAAATCACAGTCATGAAAATAGTCATGACTATTTTCACTCAGTCATGGAGTGGAGGTCAGGGAGAGGGATAGCATTAGGAGAAATACCTAATGTAAATGACAAGTTAATAGGTGCAGCACACCAACATGGCACATGTATACCTACATAACAAACCTGCACATTGTGCACATGTACCCTAGAACTTAAAGTACAATTAAAAAAAAAAAAAGAGTAACAGGAACTGAATTTATCCCCCTTCTTAAAATAAGAAACAAGACAAAATTTGTGAAGCAATGGTTTTCAGACATTGTACAGCAGAGAGTAAGGAATAGTGACAACTGAGAGAACAAAAATAAGCAAGATGAGACCAATGACATCCACAGCCTATTGACTGGAGAGGTATTGACTGGAGAGGATATTAGGCAAAATGGTAGTAAAGGTATATTAGCCAGGGTTCTCCAAAGGAACAGAACTGGTAAAAGATATTTATGTCTATATCTATCTATATATAAAAGAGAAAAGGGTGAGAAGAGGAACAGGCAGATGGGGATGGGGAGAGAAGATGACTGGTTTAATTTACTATGGAAATTGGCTCATGTAATTATGGAGGCAGAGAAGTTCCATCATCTGCCATCAGCAAGCTGGGAAACAATCCAAATTTGGAGACCTAGTAATCAGGGGGATCTTGATGTCATAATCTAAAGAGATGATATAAAGTCTAAAGAGTTGTTATAGGAGGCTAAAGACCTAAGAACCAGGATCTCTGATATCTAAGGTCAGGAAAAGATTGATGTCCCAGCTCAAGAAGAGAGAGTGAATCTGCTCTCCTCCACCTTTTTGCTGTGTTGGGCTCTCAATGGATTGAAAGATGTTGATCCATGTTAGTAAGGGTGATCTTTACTCAGTTGACCAATTCAAATGCTAATGTCTTCTGGAAACAACTTCTCAGACACACCCAGAAATAATGTGATATGATTTTCTCTGTTTCCACATAAATCTCATCTTAAATTGCAGTTCCCATTATTCCCAGGTGAGGTAGGAGGGACCCAGTGGGAGGTAATTGAATCATGGGGTGGCTCCCCCATACTATTCTCATGATAGTGAATAAGTTCTCACAAGATCTGATGGTCTTATGAGGGGCTTCCCCCTTCACTCGGCTCTCATTCTTTACTTCCTATTGCCATGTGAATAAGGACATGTTTGTTTCCCTTTCTGCCAAGATTGTTAAGTTTCCTGAGGCCTCCCTAGCCATGCTGAACTGAGTCAATTAAATCTCTTTCCTGTATAAATTACCCAGCCTCAGGTATGTCTTTGTTAGCAGCATGAGAATGGTCTAATACATAATACATAATACATAATGTTTAACAGCCATCTGGATATCCCTTTCTCTAGACAAAAAATGTCTTCTGTATGCTAATTAACATGAAGGAAAGCATAAATATGTCGAAGAGAGAAATATAATTTATAAAAGAAAGACAAAAATTTAACTTCTAGGGATGAAAAATGTAGCAGCTAAGGCAAAAAAAAAAAAAAAAAAAAAAAAAAAAAAAAAAAAAAAAAAAAAAAAAAAGAAACCCCTGTATCATATTAGCAACATTTTAGACCCTGCCTAAAAATAATTGATAAACTTATTAAACATGCAGGGAACAAAAGTTTTTTTTTAAAGTGAACATGCTGTGGGACAATACAATATCAAGTAGCCTAATAGATCTATAATTAGAATCCCTGAAGGAGACAATAATAGGGTAGAGACAGAAAGATATTTGAAGAAATACTGTTCAATTTTTAAAAATTTAATGAAAACTATAACCCTACAAATGTGAACAGCTCAACCAACCTCAACACAAGAAACTGAAGAAAGACACAGCAAGGCACATTGTAATCAAATTGCTGAATCTCAGTGATAAAGAGAAAATCTTAAAAGCAGTCAGGAAAAAAAGACCATTTGTACAAATGAACAAAGGTAAGTGACAGCAGGCATTTTGTCAGAAATAATGCAAACCAGAAAAGAGTAGAGCAACATCTTTAAAATGTTGAATGAAAAGTGTCAACCTAGAATTCTATACACAGTAGAAAGACCTTTTTATTTTATTTTATTTTATTTTTATTTTGAGATGGAGTCTTGCTCTGTCTCCCAGGCTGGAGTGCAGTGGTGCAATCTTGGCTCACTGCAAGCTCCACCTCCTGGGTTCATGCCATTCTCCTGCCTCAGCCTCCGGAGTAGCTGGGACTACAGGCGCCCGCCACCACGCCTGGTTAATTTTTTGCATTTTCAGCAGAGATGGGGTTTCTCTTTGTTAGCCAGGATGGTCTGGATTTCCTGACCTTGTGACCTGCTCATCTCGGCCTCCCAAAGTGCTGGGATTACAGGTAGAGCCTGAGCCACCGTGTCCGGCCGAAAGCAACTTTTAAAACAAAAGCAGAATAAATACTTTTTAAGACATACAAAGCGGAGGCAATTCATTATCTGCAGATCTTCACTAAAAAAAGAAAGAAAGAAAGAAGACCTTTAGATGGGCAGAAATTTACAAAAGAATGAAGAACACTTAAAAAGTTAAATATGTGGGAACATATAAGATACTTCTTTTTACTTAAAAGTGTTTTTAAAATATGATTGCTTAAACCAAAAATGATAGCAATGTATAATGGGGGCTTATGACAATAGGGCTTATGACATAAAATGCATAATGACAGTTGAACTAGACTAGTCTAGTCTTAAACTTACAGCATAGATAAAAGATTCTTATAGTCTAGGTAAAGTAATTATTTTCTTTCTTATTAGAGACAGGGTATCACTTTGCCATCAATACTGGAGCACAGTGGTGGATCATAGCTCACTGCAGTCTCAAATTCTTGCACTCAGGCAATCCTCCTGCCTCAGCTGGAATTAGAATACCCCCAAGTAGCTGGAACTACAGGCACACATCACCAGGTAGGTAAAGTAATATTATTTGAAGGTAAACCTGGATAAGTTAAAACTATACATAGTAATCCCTTAAGCTTCATGGTATAGCATTTGATAGCTGTATGTATCTATTTGATATTAAATTTAAATATACTTTTCAAAGACACAATAGTCATATGTAACCAGAGAATAGGGTTGGACGATGCAGATAATAGAACATTTTCATAATCATATAAAGTTTTATTGGACAAAAAATAGAGCAACCACTAACAACAAAACAGAGGTGCATAACTAATAAGTCAATAAAGGAGATAAACTAGAATAAACATGTATTCTTCAAATAAATGGTGAAAATTAAGCAAGAATAGATTGAATAAATGAAAAAGACCCTGCAATACGGTAGATTTTAACTCAGCCATATCAAAATAGCAAAGATTTGTTTTTGTTTGTGAGAAGTCTTTAATAATAAGTTGACCAGTAATGTGGTCAGTATATTTTTTTCTATGAAAAATCTAATGTTATTCTGCCTCACAAACCATCTAACAGAAAGGGTTTGTTTGTTTCTGTGTTTCTACTGCTGATTGCAATTTTTCAGCTCCCATTGCTTATGGGAAGAATCATATAGGATGAAGATAGACTGATAGATCCACATATACTGAGAATGTCATATATACCTAATTCACTGGGGAAGAAAGAAACACAGCATTTCTTGACTGAATGAAGACCATGACACTTGAGCTAGCCTTTGTCACCTTGTTTTGTCATGTAGACTATTTTGGGGGAAGACTGAACTACATTTACCCACTTTACTGTCTTTGTCTCATAGTCTATGAGCACCAGATCACAACATCTCTTGCTTTAGCCTTGATTTGTCATTAAAGAACACTAACATTTACATGTTTGTTACTATCTATGCGTAATCCAATTACGGGGAGGAAAAATATGTGTCACTGGTTGAATTTCAGTGAAAGGGATGCAGTATATTCTACTGTTTATGGTAGTCTGAAAATGTACTTTAAAATACATTTTCCCGGCCAGGCGCGGTGGCTCAAGCCTGTAATCCCAGCACTTTGGGAGGCCGAGACGGGTGGATCACGAGGTCAGGAGATCGAGACCATCCTGGCTAACATGGTGAAACCCCGTCTCTACTAAAAAATACAAAAAACTAGCCGGGCGAGGTGGCGGGCACCTGTAGTCCCAGCTACTCAGGAGGCTGAGGCAGGAGAATGGCGTGAACCCGGGAGTCGGAACTTGCAGTGAGCTGAGATCTGGCCACTGCACTCCAGCCTGGGCGAAAGAGTGAGACTCCATTTCAAAATAAAATAAAATAAAATAATATAATATATTTTCCCTTTATATAGAATTTCTCTGAGTTTGAAGATTGCAAATAAAATCTAATATTTCACTTGTTATTCTCCTGTTTAAAAACAACAACAACAGTAATAACTTAGAAACAACTAACAATGTTCGGGCAGTGAGTCTAAACCACTCAAAGTCATTTAGCATTCTGTGAAGCAACTAGCAGATGATTTAGAGCTAGACACGCCCAGGATCAGTTCTACAATTTATTAGTCCTATGACTCGACTTGGACAATTTATTTAAACTCTTTGAGCTCCCTGGGTTTATTTGAATTTCCTGACATACATTTAAAAACTGGATAATGACACCACTTAGGGTTATTGTGTAGATCAAATTAGATAATGAAAGCAAAAAAGAAAGTCTCTTATTCAATTCTTTGCTATCAGAATGTCATCAGCAAATGTTAGTCTTCCTTCCTCCCTTTTCTATATCATTTTTGCATGAATTTCTTAGTACAATTTAATTTTTCATCTAGTAATGTATAAATGCATAGCTTTCCCCAATGTTTGGGAAAATAAATTTGGTAGCTTCCTGTTCATGATGGGAGATTGAGACACATACATGCCAAAATATGTTTGAGATTCTAGTAAGAAGGTACAAAATGAAATATATCCTTAATAATACTAAGGATAGGCCAAGCATCTCAGGAAACAGGACATTTTGGAAAGTGAATGGAACCACATCAACATGCAAGTCATAATAGAAAGAAAAACCCCAAAGAAGGCTACATTGAAGCTACATTTCGGGAGGCTGAGGTGGGCAGATTGCTTGAGCCCTGGAACTGTATATGAGTCTGGGCAACATGATGAAACCCTGTCTCTACAAAAAAAATGCAAGAAATTACCTGAGCATGGTGGCATGTGTCTGTAGTCCCAGCTACTTGGGAGGCTGAGGTGGGAGGATCCATTGAGCCTGGGAGGTTGAGGCTGCAGTGAGCTGAGATCACACCACTCCACTCCAGCCTGGATGACCAGTCTCAAAAAAAAAAAAAAAAAAAAGTAGATGCTGAGCTTCCTGGCAAAACCCTGGAAAGAATGGCAAAACCCTGGCAAAACTCAGGCTCAGAATCATTAGGCAGGGAAGGTACGGAGGGTTGTAGAGTAATAATCTGAATAAATAATTTTAAAACTGTCTATATGAATACTAAGTCAATTGATCTTTTTAAATTTAAGCAAATCT
Organism: Macaca thibetana thibetana; assembly: GCF_024542745.1. Taxonomy (NCBI): domain Eukaryota; kingdom Metazoa; phylum Chordata; class Mammalia; order Primates; family Cercopithecidae; genus Macaca; species Macaca thibetana. Next base: position 105,012,460 of record NC_065589.1, on the reverse strand, counting down.
ACATATACCAAAAATCAGAGAGCAGTAGAGTTGCCTCTGTAGCTAAAAGTAGAAAAAGAGTTTTCCATTGAGTTTGAACAACCTATTCATGTAAGGTTAGGATTCCTAAGGCAGTATGTATCTTAAGAGGAAAACACATTTCTTTCAGTAGAGGAGAAGGACAGTTTGCTACCTACACCCCATCTGTGTACCCTAATAGGAAACCTGAAAGCCAGCTCACCTTGTCCCGACACCCAGGACTTATAGTCATCGCTGTCAGTCCTTCAATTACAAGAAGGATGTTTTGATTGTTTTAATAAAAAAAATAGGTATTAGACTTGTCAGAAGCTTAGAACAGGTCTCTAATTATCTATGATTATCCACCTCACCATTTACTCATAAATATGATAGAAAATTAAAGACAACTAAGCATTTGAGGAAAACAAATGACTTGATACAGAAGTACCAAAATGAACACACCAATCAACTGATCAAGAGGAAAGCAGATACAATTCAGCAAAGTTAAAGTAATATTTTTAATTTCAATTTTTATTTTCAAAGAGAATTGAAAAGACATTTATCTTCATTGCAAAAAGACTTCTAGGAAAAAAGATCATAGTACTTAACACTAGAAATGTCATTAGTAAAAGAAAAAAAATGAGAAATGAATAGAGGAAATCACATATAACCTAAAGCCAATAGGATGTTATGTTATGACTGGGACAATTTGTTTAAATTACAATTAATTTAATTTCCAATTAAATTAACAGTTAAAACTACAGGACAGAAATTCAAAATATAAAATTAGGAAGATCTGTTTCTAATAAAAATTTCAATATCATGGCTTAAAAGCTAGAAGACTTCAATTAAGACTAGGGAACATAGAGGGAAAAATTAAGGGAGGAAGAGAAGAAATTTATTAGAACTAGAGAGATAAATCTTTAATTGAAGTGTGAATGAAACAAAGTTGACACTTAGACAATCCTTAGAAGAGTTCAAGACACCAATGATTGAAGATTCTAAAACTTTTCTGAAAGAACATGATAAAATATATCAATCAATTAGCAGAGAAATTATAGTTAAATTGGTATCAAATCTTTCTTCAAAAGCACTGGATGCTAGAACAGTAATTCAAAATTATATATAAAAAAAATTCTCAACCATACATGTCAAGCCTGTATCAGAACAGAGTAAAAACTGTTAAGGTAGCAAATGGCCCCATATGTTTAAGTTACATGCCCACTGTGGGCTGACTGTAGCTCTCTTCTGCCTAGGATCCAGGTCCTTTTCTGGGACATGGCTCTTCTGCTGCAAGAGGGAAAGAGTGCATAAAGAAGAATGACGGAAAGATCAAAGTGACCTTATTGGTCAAATTTTATGACTTAAAAGCTGGAAGATATCAGTTGCATCATAAAAGAAGCATTAAGATATGAATGAATCCTCCAAAAAACAAAGAGCCATCCATGAAGGTGATGCTCAAAAAAGCAAAGCAAAATACGTCATGTTTGAATGATAGAAAATTTGAAAAGAGAATTACTTTGATTGATGCTGGCTGATTCTCTTCTCATTAGCATATCTTATGTGATGTTGAATTATATTTCTTTCTATGGGTTTCTTTTCATGGTTTTGATCATACTCCTTTGTTCTTGTAAAAAGTAGTATTTGGATAATCCAAATATTATTAATGCTATTTATTGGCATTTAGATTTGTAGAATCTCAAACTATTAACATACCTGAATTAATTACAGTTTTATCAGAAAGAAACTTGTACAAGTCTTGATACTTCAGTAATAATACAGTAGGTACGATAGTGGTAAATGGAGTGGATTAGTGTAGGGAAGTACATTGCCTTGTCTTTTTTAGGTTTCAAGATGATGGAACAAATATGTAGGCCCAGATACTTTATTTACATTGTGTTTTACAACCTGCAGCATAACTAAAATGATAGTATAATTCTTGAAATTCATAATACAGGGAAATATTTGGCAGATGGCTGAATAAGTAAGCTGAATTTTTTGTCTCTAATAGCTTAAATAAAAGAAAACTATCCTAAGTTGGTAAGTCAAGCAATGAAGTCATATTGATATTACTAAGATGTTGTTAATCACCAGAAACTGAAAAACACAGGTAGTTAAAAGAGGCTACCTATGAGCTAACTGGAAATGGCAATGGCATAATAGCTCATTATGTGCATATGTTGTTTTTATAATAAAATATTGATCAAATTAGAACAAGTAGATAACAGAATTTAGACCATTTTAAATTATAAAGTGTCTAGAAGTTATCATAAGAAGATATTTGGCAAAGCTTTTTGTAAATTAAATAAGGTAACAGAAATGATGGGTACGTGATAGATACACACCCACAAATTCTGTGGTGTAGAGTTTTTTCACAATTTATGGGACTCGTTTTGTCCAGAGCTGAGTTTTATTCTTTTATTGCAATCAGATTTGTCTCCTCACAGGCCATAGAGGAAGTCATACTGTTGTTAACTATTATGCCTTTGATGCATTTTTTTCTGAAACAATTGAAAGTTGATGTCCCATTTAACTAGAGCATTCTCCATATCAAATGCTCTCTTTCATTCAACCATGGGATAATTTTTAGAGAGACCATTATGCCCCAAGCATTATTCTAGGAGCTGATCATGGCCCCCATTTGTACAGTATACTCATGGTAACTAGGGATATATTGCCTTCAAAGAGTTTGCAGCCTATCAGTGAGGAGGCAACCTGAAGGGCAGAAGTAAGTGAAGATATTTTAACAACACAGAGAAGGGGTTTCCTAACCCAGCCAAACCAGGTCTGAGAGGCACCCCTGAGTAAGTGACTTTTTAGTTGCTACTGAAAGGCTAGAAATTAGTCATAAAAGCAGGTTGAAGAATTGGGTGTGACTTTCCAGGCAGAAGAAGTTGTAAGTACAAATCATGTAGGCATCAAACCCAGATGAGGTTTTGGAGTAGCATTAAGTATCCTTAGTGCATTAAGTAGTATTAAGTCTAGCATTTTCATGTGAGAGAGTGAGAGAGGATTAAGCCAGAACTGGAAATAGCTCAATCATGGCAAAGTTTACCCTGGAACTTTATCCTGGAGATGCTACTTCTTAAAATAGTAACTGGATCTCACAGTTCAGAGTAATTGTGCTCTACTCAAACTTTTCTTTGCCATATATTTAGGGGGAGGAGAAAATAGGGAGTTGCTTCTCAGTTGATAGGAAATTACAATCATGCAAGAAGAATTAGCTCTAGAGATCTGTTGTGCAGCATAATGCTTATAGTCACCAATATTGTATTATGTGCTTAAATATTTGTTTAGAGGGCAGATTTCATATTAAGTATTCTTATCACAGAAACAAACTAATTCACAAGGGACACAAGAAAATTTTTGAAGGTGATAGCTAAGTCTTTTACTTTGATTGTAGTGATGGTTTCACAGGTATATGCATATGTCCAAACATATACAATCAATATGTGCAGATTTTTGCATGTCAATTATGCCTCAGTAAAGCTGTTTTGTTTGTTTGTTTGTTTGTTTGTTTGTTTGTTTTAAGTAGCTAACTGTACCTAAACTGCCTATGCACACAATACGATTTATACTGATCACCTGATTTCCTTCAGGGAGTCTGGAATTTTCATACATGCCAAGAATTGGTTGCCTGTATGATAAACCCCCAGTAAAAACTCTCAGCACTGAGTGTTGTACAAGCTTTCTAGGTTGGCAACATGTCGTATTTGTTGTCACAGCTTGATGCTGGGGGAAATTACCTGTGTTCTCTGCAACTCCCCTGGGAGAGGATCCTGGGAAGCTCGCACCTGCTTTCCTCTAGAATTTATCCATCTGCCTTTAATTTTGCTGATTTTGCTTTATATTCTTTCCTATCATATCATTAATCATAGTTGTAAGCACAACTTATGTTGAGTCCTGTGAGGCTTCCTAGAGAATCACTGAACCTTGGAGTGGGCTTGGGGACCTCAACACACATATTCATTTTTAGAAACTCCCTCCACTTCTGGCAACCTATTTTTCTCGTTTTATTCCTGCTGTTCTGTCTTCCTTATTTTTAAAAAATTTTATTTATTTATAGTTTTTTTCTTAAATTTTTTTAATTTATTTATTTTTTTTTATTTTTTCAACTTTTAGTTTGGAACCAGGGGGCACATATGTGGGTTTGTTACATGGGTATATTGTGTAATGCTGAGGTTTGAGATATGACTGAATCCATCATCCAGTTAGTAATCATAGTATCCAATAGGTAGTTTTTCATCCCTTGCCCCACTTCCTGTCTTCATGCTCTAATAGTCCCCAGTGTCTATTCTTCATATTTTTGTGTCCATGTATTCCCAATGTTTAGCTCCCACTTATACGTGAGAACATACAGTATTTGGTTTTCTGTTTTTGTATTACTTCACTTAAGAAAATAGCCTCTAGCTGCTTCCATAATGCTGTAGAGGACATGATTTCATTCTTTTTTTAATGGCTGCATAGTATTCCAACAGTCCTCAATAGCAACTGCAATAAAAACAAAAAAATAAGTTGGACCTAATTAACCTGAAGAGCTTCTGCACAGCAAGAGAAAACATCAAAGCAGTACACAGAAAACGTACATAACAGGAGAAAATATTCACAAACTATCCATCTGACAAAGGTCTAATATCTGGAATTTATAAGGAACTTAAATCAACAAGAAAAAAAGAAATAACTCCATTAAAAAATGGACAAAGGACATGAACAAAAACTTCTAAAAAGAAGACATAAAATAGGCCAATAAACGTATGAAAAATGCTAATTATCACTAACCATCAGGAAATGCAAATCAAAACCACAATGAGATACCATCTCATACCAGTCAGAGTAGCTTCTGTTAAAGAGTAAAATAATAATAATAACAGTTGTTGGCAAGACTACGGAGAAAAGAGGAAATTTATACACTGTTGCTGGGAATATAAACTAGTCCAGCCACCGTGGAGAACCATTTGAAGATTTCTCAAAGAACTAGGAGTTGAACTACCACTCAACCCAGCATCGTGTTACTGGGTATATACCCAAAGGAAAATAAATTGTTCTACCAAAAGGACATATGCACTCGTGTGTTCGTCACAACACTATTCACAGTGTCAAAGATGTAAAGTCAACCCAGTTGCCAATCAACAGCGGATTGGATAAAGAAAATATGATACATATACACCATCTTAATTTATTTTTAGATGACTTTTTCTTTTCCCTCCTCCAAGTGTTAATGTACTGTGGATGTTCTGCTCCACTCACTCTATGGTCTCTCTTGGTGATACTTCATTCTTCATTGATGGCAATGATTTCCAAAATTTTCACTTTTCTCTAGTTCTATATTCTGAGTTCCAGATTATTACATTCAATTTTCAAAACACATGTCCAGTTCGGTGGGTCATAGATTTCCCAAATATAGAAATTAAGATACCATGCCATTGTTTCCTTCTTACAAATCTTTCCTCCCAAGGCTTTCCCACTTTAGTAGTGGTACCACTTCCCACACCCAAACAATCTGCAAGTTCTACTGTTTCTAAGTCTAAACACATTTTGAGTTCACCTACTTCTCTTCACTGCATGAGCACTACTCATTTCAAGGCACAGTCAAGACCTTAGCATACTTGTGTCCTTCCATTTCTAGTCTTGATCCATAGTCTGGTTGTGTACTGAATTTTGTTTCCTTCAAATGTGTGTGTATGTTGAAGCCCTAATCCTCAGTATGACTGTATTTGGAGATAGTGCCTTTAGGACGTAGTTATGGTTAATGGGATCATAAGGATGAACCTCACCTTGATAAGAATGAAATCTGATTTTGCTATCTTAGAGAACGCCAATCAGGTACTTTTTGCTAGTCCCTGTGATAGCTCCTGAAGATACCATGGTATCATCTTATAAGAAGAGAAAGAGGCACTGGAGACTCTCTCTCTCTCTCTCTCTCTCTCTGTTTCTCTCTCTTCTCACCCTACCCCACTCGTTGTATGCACAACGAAAGGCCTTGTGAGAACACAGTGAGAAGGTATCTACCTGCAAGCCAGGAACAGGGTCCTCACCAGAACCCAATGTTTTAGTTCATTGGCCACTACTTTCTGTTTAAATTTTCAATGGTTTCTTCTTGCTGTTCAGATAAAATCCAAACTCACTGATATTGTCTAAAAAGTCCCTGTCTAACCTGGTAAACCTTTAACTTCACCTTGAACCACTCTCTGTTTCCCCCTCCATCTATATCACAGTAGCTGTATTTATTTCCTTAAACATCTCAAGATATTTTTCGCTTTTGGGTCTTCAAAGAGGTGTCCTTTTGCCTATAATCTTCTTCACAAGGCTTCTATCTTCTCACCCTTCATTTATCATCATAAATTATATTTCCCTACAGAAACTATTCACACCAGCTTATGTACATGAGTTAATTTCCATTATCTTCTATCGTTATATGAAAGTAGTTTCCTTTATTGTACCAATAAGTCATATGACATATTTGTTTCTTTGCTTGTTTATTGTTCATTTCCCCACGTTCTATATAAATTTCACAGTTAGGAAGTGTGTCTAGTTTTTTCTCTAATCTAAAGCTAATTCCTGCCTCAATGCCTGTCATGTAATAGAAGCTTAATAAGTACTTGTTAAATAAGCAGATGGATATGTGGGTGGTTGGATACACAGCTATCTCAAAGAAACTTCAAACACAAAATCCAAATTCCTTAAAACAATTTACAAGGCCTTCCACAATCTGGCTCCTGGTAACCATATGACTTGCTGAGTGAGAAAACCTTGAAGTTGGAATATGATTCTCCTAATAGAACACTGATCTGATCCTAGACATCAGCTGTTTTAATATTTTTAGTACCTACTTATTATAGTTACTAGCTAGCTCCATCTTCCCCCAATGTCCTCTTGCTACATCAATAATGCAAACCATAATGGACATATTGTGGTTCCACCAGGGTCAGTGCTCCCCTTCTCTTCTTGTTCTTCACACACACTTTTCTTGCTCTGTAAAACACTCTCTAGAGCCACTTTTACTTGGCTGGTGTTAGTTGTCCCTACAGTCTTGGCTTAAACATCAACTTTGAAAAGAAAGTCTTCTCTTCCCCTAGATTGGTCAGGCTTCCTGCTACAACTTAACCTAGTTCCCTAAGCTTCCTCCTCATTAGTGTCTCCTCATATTGTCATTATTACTTGCCTGTCTTCCTTCCCGTTAGACTAGCAGTTCTATGAGATTGTGGACTATCATTTGTGTTCCATGGTATCTTCAGAAGCTATCACAGTGACTAGCAATCAATAAATAAATAAGCCTGGTAGGATTAAATTGGTGTTCTCTAAGGTAGCAAAGATCAGATTTCAACGCCAGGGCTTTTTGGCCAAGCATCTCTGAACTGATGATTAATATGAAGACTCTACTTACCAAATCAACTTCAGAACTGACATGTTTTCAAAACGGGCCTTTAAAACAACATGTCACAATGTTCTGTGACAGAAGCAGGCTTGGTATCAAGGTATTTGATTTTCTATGCTTCACAGAGCCCCTCCTTAAACCTAAGAATGCTTAAATGAGTACAAAATATGATAATCCCCATTTTACTAAGTCTTTAATTTCTTGGCTTCTTTAATATGATTTAAATAAGCCTTGTGCTTTCTTAAGAAATCAGGCTTATGCATGCTCTGGAGTTTTACGTGGCATTGTAATGTTAAATAAGACTGGTTGTTACCCCTGTGCAAGAAGCAGCATTTTAGTAGTAAACCAAAGATAGCACTGAGGCTGGCTAGCAGAGAGCAACAGTCAGTATTACAAGCAAAGAGGCAGAGACCTTCGTTCCTGGGTATTTATGAACTAGCATAGCCATCAGATGATGAATTGGAGGAGTTGACCAAGTTGTGTGCATTAGACTATTTCCTGACCTGAGGTGTATTCTAAAACCTTTGAAGCTAAAACATCCCTCAACCTCTATCCCGGCTCTATCTTCCCCAACTTCCTTTCTCTCTACCTCTCCTGTGTGTCTTGGGGCTCCCTTCCATGGCATATATACATCCTTTATTCCCCTCTAGCAATTCTGCCTTCATTTTCTGGCTAAATTCACTCATCTAATCTCTGTTTTTAAGCCTCAAAATCTTAGGGGTGGTTGAGCCATATTTGTACTCTAACTAGAAGAGTGTTTTAGCTGGAAGTGTGTAAGTGCTCCCTTTTCCCCACAACCTTGTCAGCATCTATTATTTATCTTCATAATAGGTCAAAGGTTGCAAGGGAGAACGCCACCACTTAAAGCAACTTAAACACACTTGGGAGCATTTATTGGTTTAGGAAGCGAGAAACGATACCCAGGCTAAGATAGAGATGCAAGAATGAAGGCCTCATTTCACAGGCTAACATGGAAATTCAAATCCTATTCTTGTTCTTCTTTATATTTTTCTTTTATATATTTTAAAATAGATTTTTATTATGGTTATTATACTTTAAGTTCTAGGGTACATGTGCACAATGTGCAGGTTTGTTACATATGTATACATGTGGCATGTTGGTGGGCTGCACCCATTAACTCATCATTTACATTAGGTATATCTCCTAGTGCTATCCCTCCCCTCTCCCCCAACCCCATGATAGGCCCTGGTGCGTGATGTACCACACCCTGTGTCCAAGTGTTCTCATTGTTCAATTCCCACCTATGAATGAGAACATGCTGTGTTTGGTTTTCTGTTCTTGAAATAGTTTGCTCAGAATGATGGTTTCCAGCTTCATCCATGTCCCTACAAATCACATGAACTCATCCTTTTTTATGGCTGCATAGTATTTCTTCGTGTCTATGTGCCACATTTTCTTAATCCAGTCTATCATTGGTGGACATCTGGGTGGTTCCAAGTCTTTGCTATTGTGAATAGTGCGGCAATAAACATACGTGTGCATGTGTCTTTATAGCAGCACGATTTATAATCCCTTGGGTATATACCCAGTAATGGGATGGCTGGGTCAAATGGTATTTCTAGTTCTAGATCCTCAAGGAACTGCCACACTGTCTTCCACAATGGTTGAACCAGTTTACAGTCCCACTGACAGTGTAAAAGTTTTCCTATTTCTCCACATCCTCTCCAGCACCTGTTGTTTCCTGACTTTTTAATGATTGCCATTCTAACTGGTGTGAGATGGTATCTCATTGTGGTTTTGATTTACACTTCTCTGATGGCTAGTGATGATGAGCATTTTTTCATGTGTCTGTTGGCTGCATAAATGTCTTCTTTTGAGAAGTGGCTGTTCATATCCTTTGCCCACTTTTTGATGGGGTTGTTTGATTTTTTCTTGCAAATTTGTTTAAGTTCTTTGGAACAATGAGAACACTCAGACACAGGATGGGGAACCTCACACACCGGGGACTGTCATGGGGTCAGGAGAGGGGGCAGGAATAGCATTAGGAGATATACCTAATATAAATGATGAGTTAATGGGTGCAGCAACCAACATGGCACATGTATATATATATGTAACAAACCTGCACGTTGTGCACATGTAACCTAGAATTTAAAGTATAATAATAATAAATAAAATAAAATAAAATAGATTTTGAAGATGTATGTCCTTCAACAGCTTGGCAGACACCCTTAACAGCTCAAGATTGATACCACCGGTTTAGCAATCCCAGTAAAAAGATGATGTCATTCTTTCAACATCTGCATAGCAAAAAACAAACAAACAACAAAAAAACACTAGTTAAAAAATTATGAACTTGTAAACCAAAAAGTGCCTGAGACTGATCTCAGGTAATTAAGAAATTTATTTTGCCAGGTTTGAGAACATGCCTGGGAAAAAGAAACACAAATTATTGTAGGATCTGTGGCCTGTGCTTTTTTCAAAATAAGGTTTTAAGGACTTCAATATTTATTTATTTACGTACTCATTTCTTTTCTTTTAACTTTTATTTTAGGTTCAGGAACAGATGTGCAGATTTGTTATGGAGATTTGATGTATATACAGATGATTTCATCACACAGGTACCAAGCATGGTACCCCATAGGTATTTTTTCTGATCCTCTCCCTCTTCCCACACTCCACCCTCAAGTAGTACCCAGTGTCTCTTGGTACCCTTTTTGTTTTCATGTGTTCTCATTATTTAGCTCTCACTTATAAGTGAGAACAGGCACTATTTGATTTTCTTTTCCTGAATTAGTTTGCTAAGGATAATGATCTCCAGTTCCATTCATGTTCCTGCAAAGGACATGATCTCATTTGTTCTTACTGCTGCATAGTATTCCAAGGTGCATATGTATCACATTTTCTATCCAGTTTACAATTGATGGGCATTTCAGTTGAATCCATATCTTTGCCATTGTGATTAGTGCTACAGTGAACAAATGCATGTCTGTGTCTTTGTGGTAGAACAATTTGTATTCCTTTGGTTATATACCCAGTTATGGCTTTGCTGGGTTGAATGGTAGTTCTGTGTAAAGTTCTTTCAAAAATACTCCAACTACTTTTCACATCGGCTTAACTAATTTCCATTGCCACCAGCAGTGTATAAGTATTCTGTTTTCTCCACAACCTTGCCAACATCTGTTATTCTTTGACTTTTAATAATGGCCATTCTGATTGGTGCATGATGGTGTCTCACTGTGGTTTTGATTTGCACTTCTCTAATGATTAGCAATGCTGATAATTTTTTCATATACTTTTGGCCACATGTATGTTTTCTTTTGAAAAGTGTCTGTTCATGATTGACTTCAATATTTAAAGGGAAAGATTGGACAGGAGAGGAAGAAGGAAAGAAAAAAAGGGAGAGGATAGGCAATAAGAAATCCACATTTTACAGGTGAAAAGGGAGTAGTGGGGAACAAGTCAATTATGTATCTGTCGTATGCTCAGTAAATCTACATTTTACGTAAGATAAAGTAAGCATATGACATTATAGCTATCTGGGAACAAAAGAAAGACAGGTTTTTGTTTTGTTTCTGCTTTTGTGTTTTGCATGACTCAGTTCCAAAGCTTAACTTTTCTCTTTGGCATACTGAGTTTGGGGGTCCCAAGATTTTATTTTCCTTTCAAAGCTGAAAGACAACAAACAAAAAAGGTAATGTCTACCTCTTGGACCAATCACTTTCGTTCAGCAAGAGTGATATAATAATTACCCAGAATTGGAGTAGGTGGTCATTCCTATAGCCTGAGGGAAGTAGATTAAGTAAGGAGTGATCTCTGGAGGAGCCAGGGAGATCAACAATGGTTATACCTGCAGATGTACTCTATGTATAGTGAGATAGCAAAGAACTTGTGTTCAGACTTAACCAATAACTAGCAGAAAGGCTTACCTATCCTGTGTCTCAGGATATTCATTTTCTTTCCCACCTAATAGATGTATTGTGATAATCAAATATAATGAGATAACAGAGAAATGATTTGAAATCTTTTAGAATGCTGTACATAATTAGGGTGTTGATTTTTTCCAAGTTTTGTTTGTTGATGTTTAGCTTTTGATTGTTGTAGTTTTTCTTTACCAAGATAAAGACTGGCTAAGATGACTTCTGGGATCATTTTACATCTGAGACATTTGAGTTTTAAAATAGGAAAATTTCTGCTGTGCTGTAACAGAAAGTTGCATCATAGATGTCAGTAAGCCCCAGCAGTTCTGTAGAAGTATCACTCTTTGCGTGTCCCAGGAGAGGGCTGCAGATCTTGCCACATGCCCCTGACTAGATAGTCTATTGCATGGTGTCTTCTTTCTTTGTTTAAGTCATCCTGTCTTGAGTTTAAAAGGTTCTCTGTATCCTGGGGTCCTTAGTGTAATTATAATAACCCAATGGGTTCATCTTGCCTGCTGCCCAGAAGAGTCAATGCAAAAACAGAAGGTTTTTGCATAAAGAAAAGAGGTTAATTAACACAGGGCTAGCCAAGAAAGAGGCAGAGTTTATTACTTTGTAGAGTAATAAACAAGTCAGCCTCTCTGAGAACTCAGAGACTAAGGATTTTAGGGATGATTTGGTGGGCATGGGATTAGGGAATGGGTGCTGCTAATTGGTTGTAGATAAAATCCCAGGGGTCTGGAAAATGTCCTTGTGCTCTTAGTCTGCCTCTGGGTGGCTGGATGGGGTCATAGGACCTATTGAGTCATGCATCATGAGTATAGGTGGAGTCAGCCAGTCCCCAGAATACAAAAGTCTGAAAAACATCTCAAAAGACCAATCTTATGTTCTACAATAGTGATGTTATCTATAGAACCAATTGGAGAAGTCACAAATCTTGTAACCTCCAGCAGAGTGAATGATTATAGAAGGGCAAACTATGTTTTCATTTTAGCAGAATTCAGGTTCTTCTCATAATCCTAATCTTGTAGTGGTTACTGTCCCTGAACAAGAAGGGGTCAGTTTTAGAGAATGATTATTATCCTTTCTTCAAAGTTAAACTATAAACTAAATTCCTTCCATGGTTAGCTGGACCTATGCCCAGGAATGAGAAAGGACAGCCAGTCTATGAGGCTTGAAGCAAGATGGGGTCAGCCATACTAGACTTCTCTCACTGTTTCTGCAAGGGCGGTTTTGTAATCCCAAAGCAGACTAGGAATACCACTCATTATTCCTCAGTTCCTTCTAAAGCAAGTGAGCTAAGACACCTACAGATACCAGGTAACTAAAGCTGAAATCTGACGGTCATAGCAGCCAGATGTCAGAAAACGAAAGAGGTTGAAAGAACTTATTCCAGAAGTTATCTTCCTGCTCCTGTGCACTGCTTATTTTTACACAATGATATTTTGCTTTGGTCCCAACTCATTTATCCACTCATCTATCTGCATTTGTTTGGTTCTTTAAGATTTGCAAGCAAGAGGCATAAAATGTTTCATTTGGTAAAACTGCTTTTTCAAAGATACTGAAAAATGTAGAGAGACAAAGCACTTCAATGTTTCATGTAGTTAATGTTTTAGGCTTCTAATACTTCCAACATATACGGTAGGTCTCATGGGAAACTGGAAAAATGCCTCAGGATTCTTCAAGGGTCACACTATATGTATACTTATTGCCTTCACTTTTTAGGTAGGAATTCATTTCCAGAAGAGTGGAACTGACAGGATGTTTAATCACCATGTAAATGCCAAGCAACCCTAATGGGTGAAATTTTACCCCAAGTTATTTTTGGGGCAATTGGACTCCTATATGCTTTTAGAGAACCTTTTTTCTTCAAGTGCTAATCTCTGACCTAGTGAGTTAACAAAGAGAAAAGTTTGATATTACTCAATATATGAGCCACAGTTATTTCTGCAACTTCTTTCCTACAACAGAAGATGCCTTTATGACAGGAACACATGGCTTCGTTACCCAGTGTGTTACCCCGTGTTTTCACTGCCATAAAGAATTGCCTGAGACTGGGAGTTTATGAAGAAAAGAGGTTTAATTGACTGACAGTTCCACAGCCTTAACAGGAAGCATGACTGAGAGGCCTCAGGAAACATACAATCAGGTCAGGAGGTGAAAAGGAAGCAAGCACATTCTTCACAAGATGGCAGGAGGGGTAGGGGAAGAACCACACTTTTAAACCATCAGATCTCCTGAGAACTTACTCACTATCACAAAACTGCATGGGGAAAATCTGCTCCCATGATCTAATCACCTCCCACCAGGTCTCCCCTCTGATATACGGGTATTACAATTCTATTTGAAATTTGGGTTGGCACACAGAGCCAAATCATATCATTCCACCCCGGTCCCAGACCCTCCCAAATCTCATGTGCTTTTCACATTGCAAAATTCAATTATCCCTTCTCAACTGTCCCCCAAAGTTTTAACACATTCCAGCATTAACTCAAAAGTTCAAGTCCAAAGTCTCTTCTGAGTCAAGGCATATCCCTTTTACCTATGAGCCTGTAAAATCAAAAAAAAATTAGTTACTTCCAAGTTGAGTACAGGGATTGAGAAGACATGGGGAGTACAGGGGTTGGGCAAGTGCTCCCCCTTGCAAATGGGAGAAATTGGCCAAAACAAAGGGGCCACAGGTCCCATGCAAGTCCAAAACCTAGCAGAGAAGTTATTAAATCTTAGAGCTCCAAAATAATTTTCTTTGGCTCCATATCTCACATCCAAGACATGCTGATGCAAGGGGTGGGCTCCCAGTGCCTTGGGCGGAAGCTCAATCCCTGTGGCTCTGCAGAGTACAGCCCCATTGGCTGTTTTCATGCACTGTTGCTGAGTGCCTGAAGCTTTTCAGGGTGAACAGTGCAAGCTGTCAGTGGATCGACAATTTTGGAATCTAGAGAACAGTGACCTTCTTCTCACAGCCCCAGTAGGTAGTGCTCCAGTGGGAACTCTGCGTGGGGGCTCCAGCCCCAAATTCCCCTTTGGCATTGCCCTAGCAGAGGTTCTGCCCCTGCAGCAGGTTTCTGCCTGGACATCCAGACATTTCTATACATCCTCTGAAATCTAGGTGGAGGTTTCCAAACTCTTCCTTGTGCACACCCACAGGCCCAATACAACATGGAAGCTACCAAGGGTTGGGGCTTACACCTCTGAAGCAATGGCCCAAGCTCTACCTTGGCTCCTTTTAGCCATGGTTGGTGCTTGAGTTGCTGAGATGCTGGATGCCATGTCCTGAGGCTACACAGAGCAGCAGGGCCCTGGGCCTGGCCTATGAAACTATTTTTCCCTCCTAGGCCTCCAGGCCTGCGATGGAAGGGGCTACTGTGAAGATCTCTGAAATGCCTTGGAGACATTTTTTCCATTGTCTTGACTGTTAACATTTGGCTCCTCATTACTTATACAAATTTCTGCAGCCAGTGGCTTGAATTTCTCTCTAGAAAAATGAGTTTTTCTTTTCTGATCAGGATGGAAATTTTCCAAAGTTTCACATTCTGCTTCCCTTTTTAATATAAATTCCAAATTCTGACCATCTCTTATGAACACATATGACTGTATGTTGTTAGTAACAGCCAGGTCATATCTTGAATGCTTTGCTGCTCAGAAATTTCTTCCACCAGACAGCCTAAATCATGTCTCTCAAGTTCTGTAGGGCAGGGGCAAAATGCTGCTAGTTTCTTTGCTAAAGCATAGCAAGAGTGACCTTTACTCCAACTCCCAATAAGTTCCTCATCTCTGTCTGAGACCACTTCAGCCTGAATTTTGTGGTCCATATTGCTATCAGCATTTTGGTTAAAACCGTTCAACAAGTCTCTAGGAAGTTCCAAACTCTCCCACATCTTCCTGTCTTCTGAGCCCTCCAAATGGATTCAACCTCTGCCTGTTACCCAGTTCCAAAGTCATTTCCACATTTTCAGGTATCTTTATAGCACTGCCCACACTCCCAGTACCAATGTTCTGTATTAGTGTGTTTTCACACTGTTGTAAAGAACTACCTGAGGCTGGGTAATTTATGAAGAAAAGAGGTTTAATTGACTCAGTTCTGCATGCTTAACAGGAGGTATGACTGGAAGGCCTCAAGAAACTTACAATCATGGTGGATGGCAAAGGGTAAGCAAACACCTTCTTCACAAAGTATCAGGAGAGAGAGTGTGTAAGGGAGGAGATGTGCCACACTTTTAAACCATCAGATTTCATGAGAACTCACTCATTGTCATGAAAACAGCATGGTAGAAATCCACCCCCAGGAGCCAATCATCTCCCACCCAGACCCTCTCCTGACATGTGGGGATTACAATTCCACATGAGATTTGGGTGGGCTCACAGAGCCAAACCATATCTCCCAGTAAATATCCTTTCTGGGTTCAGAAATCCAGACCTAATTTCAAAGGGAATAGACCCTAGAATTTATGCATGCAGTTCATTTACTCATTGATTTACTTATTCACTCATTGAGTAGATATCACTTAAAGATGTCAGGTACTTATTTATACTGTGGCAAATAAAAGATAAATACACTAAGGTCCTCATAACCAGAGAAACCTACAACCTCATAGAAAAGACAGTTATGCAAATTGTCCTTGTAATTTTGCTAAGCATGCAAGTCACAGATGTATGAATAAAATGTTATGGAAATGCACAGAGAAAAATAAGTTGAACTCCCTGGAGGTGTCTGTGGGTGTTGGAATACTCTAGTTATCTATCTCCTGTAAGACTGCAAAAAGAGGAAGTAAAAAACTATTTGAAACTGTTGACTCAAAACTAAATCTTGAAATAATGAGGACAAAATTGTCTACAGTTTTAGATGAGTCTAGCAAGAGTGTATCCTGATATGCAATGATTAGAATGCTATTTATTTTATATCTAAGCTGAGAAATTTTGAGAGACAAAGGAAACTTCAAAATTACCCAGCAATAGCAAGCATTGGGCTGTCTTCCCCCAGGTGCAGATTTGAGGACAAGAATTTGAGTACAAGCCATTTATTTGGGAGACTATCCCAGGAAGCACAAGCATGAGAGTGGGGAACTAAGGCAAGAAAAGGAGAGAACACAATAATTGTTATGTATCAAGTCAGTTACCACCGTGGGTAACAGGGACTCAATCCTGCTGAAAAACTGTGAAAATTGATCTAGAACATAACCCAGATGTATCCCCAAGGAGATAAGAAACTGGGCTATTTATCCCTCAACTTCCATCTTTTATCATCTAAGGGCCACACTCAAGAGCATAAACAACTACACAATTCTGGCCTGCCATTCTTTTGAGCCTAGAGGAAGCCTTATAGAGAGAGTCACAAGTGCTTATGTTGGGATGTCTTAGACATAGACTTGAATGTGGACACCCGATGCGTCATAGGTGGAAACCAACAACATCTGCTATAAGGTGTTTCCTAAGATGGTCCCAGGGAAACTAGGCCATATGCTCTTCCTACTAATTGCCCCATGTATTAGGGCATCTCCTCTTGAGTTGAGTATAAATCTGAATAGTTCAAAACTGTTAAATTTTTAGGGAGGAATAGAAAAGCTTCTACTGTTAAACTTCTACAAAAATCTTCTCCTACTATATTACTCATACTATTCCACATCTATATAAAAGCTCACTGAATTGCTATGTTCCTCCATTCAATTACATTTGCTCCATCTGTACTTGCTTGTGAAAACTCTCTAATTACCAAGCACACATTTAATTAAGCACCTTTTTAATCAGTTAGCATGAAGTTGTGAAAGTCGTAAGAGTGAGAGTCAGTCATATGAGACGAATAGCCAAAACCATAATAGATCCACCTGTTCAAAATTGGCAGAATAAAATAAATTTGTAGAACTTTAAATATTCTGTAGACTATATTCTACTTTACTGTTTTGCAAAATGGCTTTCGAGTCATCATTAATGCTCTCAGTAATTAATGAACACCAGATGGAATATGAAACAAACACTGCCACATCCATCAGGAGGTGTTTCCTAAGAGTTAAATGAGGCAGAGCATGAAAAGTTTTACCTCCCCTAGTCTTGGTTCAAAGAAGGAAAGAAGGTCCTTAGATACATTTTTACATATTTTGGAGGAAAACTGGATCACACCTTGACTTCTATTATACACAGATATGAAACATAACACTTTCCTTACACCATCTATTTCTAACGAAATATTCTATAACTTTATGTCAAATATCTTCAAGCAGTTTTTCTTCTCTCTCACTAGGTAGAAGGCATAATTTTGAGAATCTATAAAATGGGTAAGAAAAATTATGTATGTAGTTAAATTATGAAAATAAGTGAATTGGTAGTTACTCCATTGCACTCTGCTTGGCAGGCTAAGTATAAATCTGCAATTAAAAAATATCATCAATCTTAGGACTTCCAAATAGTAAAAACAATGAATGTTCTGAGGTTCCCTATGCTCCTGAAAGACAGGGAACAAGGGCAAAACACAAGGAACTTTCACAGCGGGCTTATGGAAGATGAGATCATGTGGAATCAGGCAGTAAATTGAGATGCAATGGCTGTGTTCTGGGATGCAAAAGTGAGAAGATGATCTGTTCTTTGGACTTTTCTAAAACTTTCCTTGTAACTAAAATGTTGGGAAGTCACGAAGAGAATGCAATAAACTCTTTAGTTCTAGCAATTGAAATTGTGGTGGTAGAATAGTTTCAAGAGAAATTTAGGTGGAAAAGACTCATTCGGAGAGGAAACAAGGCAAGACTGGCTGTAATCTAGAGAAGTTCTTCTAAGAAGTGAGTAAGACACAATTGTGTAAGATAGCACAGTTGATCTGTCCATACTCTAGGTCCTAAGTTTGCTTCTTATATAAACTGGGAACAAAGTTGGAAATAGGAGTTCTGCAATGTTCTGAACTGAATGTTTACGTGCCCCCACCCAAATTCATGTTTTGAAATCCTAACCCACAATCCACAATGTGATGATTGTAAAAGATAGTGTCTTTGGGAGCTAAGTCATGAGGATAACTGCTCATGAATAGGATTAATACCCTTATAAAAGAGACCCTAGAGAACTCCCTTGTCTCATTCACTATGAAAGGATACAGCAAGAAGTTGGTCATTTATGAGTCAGGAAGTGGGCCTCCATCAGACAGTGAATCTGCTGGCACTTTGATCTTAGACTTTCCAGCCTTCAGAACTGTGAGAAATAAGTGTTTGTTGCTTAACCCATCTAGTCTATGGTATTCTTTAAAGCAGTCCAAACTGACTAAAGCATACAAGTGAAAAATAAACAACGTTTTACCCTTTGAACCAAAAGATATATTGAGCTATCTCCTTACTTGGCTTTACCATGCTCCCTCTCATATCTGGACCCTGTTGTGTATTCCCCATTAATTGAATTACTGTTACCTGTTACATTTGCTATTTTATCCATCTACTCAATGCCTACCTCAAAGGCCCAACCCAAGTCTAATCCTCTCCAAGGAAATTTATCATTTGAGTCTGCCTTACTCTCTCTTGCTATTCTGAAATGTTTTGACACTTGTGATCTGTTCCACTAAATTCATTACTAAAATGTAGTCTGTTCTGTAGTGCATGCTATTATTTCACAGGGACAGCCTTATCTCCCCAGTAGGATTGCAGTTTCCTCCAGTCATGACTGTGATTTACACTTCTGTACTATACTTATAATATTAAACCTAGAATAACAAGAATTCACAGAATGTTTGAGCTGAAACAGAGATTTGATTTAAAGTCCAGTATCTAGGGATGAGGCAACTGACACCCAGGAAAAAAAAACAAACAAACAAAAAAGCTTTTCTAGTGTTTTTCAAAGAGTTAATTACAGTGTCAAAACTGGGGTATAAAATTTCTGACCCAGCCAGGCACGGTGGCTCACACCTGTAATCCCAGCACTTTGGGAGGCCAAGGCGGGTGATTCATGAGGTTAGGAGATCAACACCGTCCTGGCTAACATGGTGAAAACCCATCTCTACAAAACATACAAAAAATTAGCCGGGCACGGTGGCGGGTGTCTGTAGTCCAAGCTACTCGGGAGGCTGAGGCAGGAGAATGGCTTGAACCCAGGAGATGGAGCTTGCAGTGAGCCAAGATTGCACCATTGCACTCCATTCTGGGCAACAGAGGGAGACTCCGTCTCAAAAAAAAAAAAAAGAAAAAAAAAATTCTGACCCAAAACTAATGTTTTTTCTCTCATACCATATAGCCTCCAAGATGTGATATATAATGATACAAATTTAATCACTTTGAATTTCTTGAATGTTTAGGGGCATTCCTCAAAACAAAAGAATTGGAACTTACTACATTTTCTAGAAGGTAAGCCATCTTTACTTATTTATTTATTTTTATCATATCTAATAAAATTTATTTTCTTTTTTGTGTGTATGTTTTCTTTTTTTTTTATTATTATTATTATACTTTAAGTTCTAGGGTACATGTGCATAACGTGCAGGTTTGTTACATATGTATACTTGTGCCATGTTGCTGTGCTGCACCCATCAACTCGTCAGCACCCATCAACTCGTCGTTTACATCAGGTATAACTCCCAATGCAATCCTTCCCCCGGTAAGCCATCTTTAAAGAGCAAACTAAAAGGTTTCACTCAAAAGAACATTTAACCTGTTTTAGTCTAAGCAGAGGTCTTTGGTTTTTCTAATGAATGCCTCTGCTTTTGGTTCTTTCTAATAATAAGCAAGAAGGAGGGCATTGATATCATTTAAAGTACATCACTCTACCTGATTGCAGGACCATCTTTCTGTCTTCTCTAGTAGTTAGGAAGCATATAAATTTGGTTCAAAGTGACAGGTGAAAAAGATCTAGCTACAACTTGAGACTTCATCAAAAACCTGCCTATTCCTTCCAGCTATAGATCACTCAGCATTATCCCAGCAGCATATAAACTTTCTTCCAAGGAAAAAGGAACACACAGTAAGAAAAGAAAGGGAAAGAGCAGAGAAAAAAACTCAAAGAATTGAAAGCAATAGATAAGTCCTCCTTTTGCAAAGCCTATATTGCCTGACCCCCACCTCAAACCTCACCCACACATAAATGACAAATGCCAGTATGCAGACTTAGGTGTGAGATGCTGAAAATGCACAACCACTGGATTCCTTAAAACCTGACCACACAGATTAGCCTAAGGAGTCTTATACAGAGAGTGCAAATTGAGCATAGAGAAAGAAGTTTCTTGAATGTATCAAGGATGAGGACTTGGGCATGCATTCTCTAAAATTCATATCAGTATAAATTTTTTGAACCCTAAAAAAAAAAAAAAAAAAAAAAAAAAAAAAAAAAGCAGAGCTTTAATCTTAAGAGAAAAGAGTTGACCATCCAATTACCCCTAGGTTTACAGACTTAAAGGCTAGCTAATCAACTCTTCGATTTTTAAGTTTGTTTCAGACCAGCATTTTTATTCTTTCTGCGAGGCTAGAAAGCTATCTGAACTGCCTTAAAATACTGTCTTGTATCTTTTTCTTTTCAAATGAACTCACAAAGTTGAATTTCTGAAATGTATCTATTTGTAAAATATCAGTTCATATCAGCGAGAAAATGCTAGGTTTTATGGTTTGGATATCTCAGGAAAAAATTAACGTGTTATCTGACAACTCAAAAAAGGAAACAATTTTTGCTTTTGACTCGTCGAAGACCACTCCTCCAAAACTCATGATTTTCTTATTATACTAAACCAAAGTTATTTCTAGAACCAAAGCAAATAAATATGTCTTTACATGGTGCTGATTAATTATATGACAATTTGCTACTAAAATATAAGCATCTGTATATATTTAGAAATTGTTTTTTAGAAGTTCATTGAAGTTGTGCTGGACCCCTATTGACTCTTCAATAGGAATGACACCATGTTCAAAGAGGCAGAAGAGACATAGAACCAGCAAACAAGACATAGAGTTTATTGAGGAGACTTATACTACAGTGTAGCCCAGTGGTAATGGGCTGGATAGCAGAACCACTACCATTTGTAAAAAACACACAGTTGATACAGCATTTTCTCTTAGCACCCTCCCCCTAGCACCCTCCACCTGGCAACCTTCACTTAACCCAAAACAAAAAGCCTTGATCCACTGTAAGGCCCACATGATGGGCCAGGGGTTCAGATGTTCCTCATCAATAAGGAATAAATCTCCAAGTTGTCTGCTTCCGGGTTCCTTAGCTTGGACCTCTGAACACACAATCTTCTTAGATGATGGGGTCTTTTTTTTTTTTTTTTTTCTTATTTGTTTATTTTTTTTAAATATAAAAGACAACTTAAAGAAAGAAAAAGTAAACTTCCCATAATTAAAAGGTAAACAAACAAAAGCAACAACAACAAAAAAGCCCAATGCCTGGGTACAGCAGCTTGAGGTCCTAATTTAGTAGGTCTAGAATGGCATCTGGGCTTTGACATATTTTGAAACTCTTTAGGTGATTTAATGTGTAGGTGGAAATGTGATCTTCTGGAACTACACTGTCCAGTATGGTAGCCACTAGTGACATGTGGCTATATACTTTTAAATTTAAACTAATTAAATAGTATTAAGAATTTAGTTGCCTAGTAACGGTAGGCACATTTCCAATGCTCAACTGTCACATGTGGCTGGGTTGGTACTTACCATCTTGGACAGCACAGAATAACTTTTCTTTTTTTTTTTTTTTTTTTTTTTAAATTTATTTATTATTATTGTACTTTAAGTTGTAGGGTACATGTGCATAACGTGCAGGTTTGTTACATATGTATACTTGTGCCATGTTGGTGTGCTGCACCCATCAACTCATCATTTACATCAGGTATAACTCCCAATGCAATCCCACCCCCCTTCCCCTTCCCCATGATAGGCCCCTGTGTGTGATGTTCCCCTTCCTGAGTCCAAGTAATCTCATTGTTCAGTTCCCACCTACGAGTGAGAACATGCGGTGTTTGGTTTTCTGTTCTTGTGATAGTTTGCTAAGAATGATGGTTTCCAGCTGCATCCATGTCCCTACAAAGGACGCAAACTCATCCTTCTTGATGGCTGCATAGGATTCCATGGTGTATATGTGCCACATTTTCTTAATCCAATCTGTCACTGATGGACATTTGGGTTGATTCCAAGTCTTTGCTATTGTGAATAGTGCTGCAATAAACATACATGTGCATGTGTCTTTATAGCAGCATAATTTATAATCCTTTGGGTATATACCCAGTAATGGGATGGCTGGGTCATATGGTACATCTAGTTCTAGATCCTTGAGGAATCGCCATACTGTTTTCCATAATGGTTGAACTAGTTTACAATCCCACCAACAGTGTAAAAGTGTTCCTATTTCTCCACATCCTCTCCAGCACCTGTTGTTTCCTGACTTTTTAATGATCGCCATTCTAACTGGTGTGAGATGGTATCTCATTGTGGTTTTGATTTGCATTTCTCTGATGGCCAGTGATGATGAGCATTTTTTCATGTGTCTGTTGGCTGTATGAATGTCTTCTTTTGAGAAATGTCTGTTCATATCCTTTGCCCACTTTTTGATGGGGTTCTTTGTTTTTTTCTTGTAAATTTGTTTGAGTTCTTTGTAGGTTCTGGATATTAGCCCTTTGTCAGATGAGTAGATTGCAAAAATTTTCTCCCATTCTGTAGGTTGCCTGTTCACTCTGATGGTAGTTTCTTTTGCTGTGCAGAAGCTCTTTAGTTTAATTAGATCCCATTTGTCAATTTTGGCTTTTGCTGCCGTTGCTTTTGGTGTTTTAGACATGAAGTCTTTGCCCATGCCTATGTCCTGAATGGTACTACCTAGGTTTTCCTCTAGGATTTTTATGGTATTAGGTCTAACATTTAAGTCTCTAATCCATCTTGAATTAATTTTCGTATAAGGAGTAAGGAAAGGATCCAGTTTCAGCTTTCTACTTATGGCTAGCCAATTTTGCCAGCACCATTTATTAAATAGGGACTCCTTTCCCCATTTCTTGTTTCTCTCAGGTTTGTTAAAGATCAGATGGCTGTAGATGTGTGGTATTATTTCTGAGGACTCTGTTCTGTTCCATTGGTCTATATCTCTGTTTTGGTACCAGTACCATGCTGTTTTGGTTACTGTAGCCTTGTAGTATAGTTTGAAGTCAGGTAGCGTGATGCCTCCAGCTTTGTTCTTTTGACTTAGGATTGTCTTGGAGATGCGGGCTCTTTTTTGGTTCCATATGAACTTTAAAGCAGTTTTTTCCAATTCTGTGAAGAAACTCATTGGTAGCTTGATGGGGATGGCATAGAATCTATAAATTACCTTGGGCAGTATGGCCATTTTCACGATATTGATTCTTCCTATCCATGAGCATGGTATGTTCTTCCATTTATTTGTGTCCTCTTTTATTTCACTGAGCAGTGGTTTGTAGTTCTCCTTGAAGAGGTCCTTTACATCCCTTAGAAGTTGGATTCCTAGGTATTTGATTCTCTTTGAAGCAATTGTGAATGGAAGTTCATTCCTGATTTGGCTCTCTGTTTGTCTGTTACTGGTGTATAAGAATGCTTGTGATTTTTGCACATTAATTTTGTATCCTGAGACTTTGCTGAAGTTTCTTATCAGCTTAAGGAGATTTTGGGCTGAGACAATGGGGTTTTCTAAATATACAGTCATGTCATCTGCAAAGAGGGACAATTTGACTTCTTCTTTTCCTAACTGAATACCCTTGATTTCTTTCTCTTGCCTGATTGCCCTAGCCAGAACTTCCAACACTATGTTGAATAGGAGTGGTGAGAGAGGGCATCCCTGTCTTGTGCCAGTTTTCAAAGGGAATTTTTCCAGTTGTTGCCCATTCAGTATGATATTGGCTGTGGGTCTGTCATAAATAGCTCTTATTATTTTGAGGTACATTCCATCAATACCGACTTTATTGAGCATTTTTAGCATGAAGGGCTGTTGAATTTTGTCAAAAGCCTTTTCTGCATCAATTGAGATAATCATGTGGTTCTTGTCTTTGGTTCTGTTTATATGCTGGATTATGTTTATTGATTTGCGAATGTTGAACCAGCCTTGCATCCCAGGGATGAAGCCCACTTGATCATGGTGGATAAGCTTTTTGATGTGTTGCTGAATCCGGTTTGCCAGTATTTTATTGAGGATTTTTGCATCGATGTTCATCAGGGATATTGGTCTAAAATTCTCTTTTTTTGTTGTGTCTCTGCCAGGCTTTGGTATCAGGATGATGTTGGCCTCATAAAATGAGTTAGGGAGGATTCCCTCTTTTTCTATTGATTGGAATAGTTTCAGAAGGAATGGTACCAACTCCTCCTTGTACCTCTGGTAGAATTCAGCTGTGAATCCATCTGGTCCTGGACTTTTTTTCGTTGGTAGGCTATTAATTATTGCCTCAATTTCAGAGCCTGCTATTGGTCTATTCAGGGATTCAACTTCTTCCTGGTATAGTCTTGGAAGAGTGTAAGTGTCCAGGAAATTATCCATTTCTTCTAGATTTTCCAGTTTATTTGCGTAGAGGTGTTTATAGTATTCTCTGATGGTAGTTTGTATTTCTGTGGGGTCGGTGGTGATATCCCCTTTATCATTTTTAACTGCGTCGATTTGATTCTTCTCTCTTTTCTTCTTTATTAGTCTTGCTAGTCGTCTGTCAATTTTGTTGATCTTTTCAAAAAACCAACTCCTGGATTCATTGATTTTTTGGAGAGTTTTTTGTGTCTCTATCTCCTTCAGTTCTGCTCTGATCTTAGTTATTTCTTGCCTTCTGCTAGCTTTCGAATGTGTTTGCTCTTGCTTCTCTAGTTCTTTTAATTGTGACGTTAGAGTGTCAATTTTAAATCTTTCCTGCTTTCTCTTGTGGGCATTTAGTGCTATAAATTTCCCTCTACACACTGCTTTAAATGTGTCCCAGAGATTCTGGTATGTTGTATCTTTTTTCTCATTGGTTTCAAAGAACATCTTTATTTCTGCCTTCATTTCGTTATGTACCCAGTAGTCATTGAGGAGCAGGTTGTTCAGTTTCCATGTAGTTGAGCGGTTTTGATTGAGTTTCTTAGTCCTGTGTTCTAGTTTGATTGCACTGTGGTCTGAGAGACAGTTTGTTATAATTTCTGTTCTTGTACATTTGCTGAGGAGTGCTTTACTTCCAATTACGTGGTCGATTTTGGAGTAAGTACAATGTGGTGCTGAGAAGAATGTATATTCTGTTGATTTGGGGTGGAGAGTTCTATAGATGTCTATTAGGTCTGCTTGCTGCAGAGATGAGTTCAATTCCTGGATATCCTTGTTAACTTTCTGTCTCGTTGATCTGTCTGATGTTGACAGTGGAGTGTTGAAGTCTCCCATTATTATTGTATGGGAGTCTAAGTCTCTTTGTAAGTCTCTAAGGACTTGCTTTATGAATCTGGGTGCTCCTGTATTGGGTGCATATATATTTAGGATAGTTAGCTCTTCCTGTTGAATTGATCCCTTTAACATTATGTAATGGCCTTCTTTGTCTCTTTTGATCTTTGATGGTTTAAAGTCTGTTTTATCAGAGACTAGTATTGCAACCCCCACTTTTTTATGTTCTCCATTTGCTTGGTAAATCTTCCTCCATCCCTTTATTTTGAGCCTATGTATGTCTCTGCATGTGAGATGGGTCTCCTGAATACAGCAGACTGATGGGTCTTGACTCTTTATCCAGTTTGCCAGTCTGTGTCTTTTAATTGGAGCATTTAGTCCATTTACATTTAAGGTTAAGATTGTTATGTGTGACTTGATCCTGCCATTATGATATTAACTGGTTATTTTGCTCGTTAGTTGATGCAGTTTCTTCCTAGCCTCGATGGTCTTTACATTTTGGCATGTTTTTGCAATGGCTGGTACCGGTTGTTCCTTTCCATGTTTAGTGCTTCCTTCAGGGTCTCTTGTAAGGCAGGCCTAGTGGTGACAAAATCTCTAAGCATTTGCTTATCTGTAAAGGATTTTATTTCTCCTTCACTTATGAAACTTAGTTTGGCTGGATATGAAATTCTGGGTTGAAAATTCTTTTCTTTAAGAATGTTGAATATTGGCCCCCACTCTCTTCTGGCTTGGAGAGTTTCTGCCGAGAGATCTGCTGTGAGTCTGATGGGCTTCCCTTTGTGGGTAACCCGACCTTTCTCTCTGGCTGCCCTTAAGATTTTTTCCTTCATTTCAACTTTGGTGAATCTGGCAATTATGTGTCTTGGAGTTGCTCTTCTCGAGGAGTATCTTTGTGGCGTTCTCTGTATTTCCTGGATTTGAATGTTGGCCTGCCCTACTAGGTTGGGGAAGTTCTCCTGGATGATATCCTGAAGAGTGTTTTCCAACTTGGTTCCATTTTCCCCCTCACTTTCAGGCACCCCAATCAGACGTAGATTTGGTCTTTTTACATAATCCCATACTTCTTGCAGGCTTCGTTCATTTCTTTTTGTTCGTTTTTCTTTTGGTTTCTCTTCTCGCTTCATTTCATTCCTTTGATCCTCAATCGCAGATACTCTTTCTTCCAGTTGATCGAGTCGGTTACTGAAGCTTGTGCATTTGTCACGTATTTCTCGTGTCATGGTTTTCATCTCTTTCATTTCGTTTAGGACCTTCTCTGCATTAATTACTCTAGCCATCAATTCTTCCACTTTTTTTTCAAGATTTTTAGTTTCTTTGCACTGGGTACGTAATTCCTCCTTTAGCTCTGAGAAATTTGATGGACTGAAGCCTTCTTCTCTCATCTCGTCAAAGTCATTCTCCGTCCAGCTTTGATCCGTTGCTGGCGATGAGCTGCGCTCCTTTGCCGGGGGAGATGCACTCTTATTTTTTGAATTTCCAGCTTTTCTGCCCTGCTTTTTCCCCATCTTTGTGGTTTTATCTGCCTCTGGTCTTTGATGATGGTGATGTACTGATGGGGTTTTGGTGTAGGTGTCCTTCCTGTTTGACAGTTTTCCTTCTAACAGTCAGGACCCTCAGCTGTAGGTCTGTTGGAGATTGCTTGAGGTCCACTCCAGACCCTGTTTGCCTGGGTATCAGCAGCAGAGGCTGCAGAAGATAGAATATTTCTGAACAGCGAGTGTACTTGTCTGATTCTTGCTTTGGAAGCTTCCTCTCAGGGGTGTACTCCACCCTGTGAAGTGTGGGGTGTCAGACTGCCCCTAGTGGGGGATGTGTCCCAGTTAGGCTACTCAGGGGTCAGGGACCCACTTGCGGCAGGGAGTCTGTCCCTTCTCAGATCTCAACCTCCGTGTTGGGAGATCCACTGCTCTCTTCAAAGCTGTCAGACAGAGTCGTTTGCATCTGCAGAGGTTTTGGCTGTGTTTGTTATTGCCCTGTCCCCAGAGGTGGAGTCTACAGAGACAGGCAGGTTTCCTTGAGCTGCTGTGAGCTCCACCCAGTTCGAGCTTCCCAGCAGCTTTGTTTACCTACTTAAGCCTCAGCAATGGCGGGCGCCCCTCCCCCAGCCTCGCTGCTGCCTTGCCGGTAGATCACAGACTGCTGTGCTAGCCATGAGGGAGGCTCCGTGGGTGTGGGACCCTCCCGGCCAGGTGTGGGATATGATCTCCTGGTGTGCCTGTTTGCTTAAAGCGCAGTATTGGGGTGGGAGTTACCCGATTTTCCAGGTGTTGTGTGTCTCAGTTCCCCTGGCTAGGAAAAGGGATTCCCTTCCCTCTTGCACTTCCCAGGTGAAGCAATGCCTCACCCTGCTTCAGCTCTCGCTGGTCGGGCTGCAGCAGCTGACCAGCACCGATCGTCCGGCACTCCCCAGTGAGATGAACCCAGTACCTCAGTTGAAAATGCAGAAATCACCGGTCTTCTGTGTCGTTCGCGCTGGGAGTTGGAGACTGGAGCTGTTCCTATTCGGCCATCTTGCTCCGCCCTACAGATGATGGGGTCTTTATATTATTGCTGTCAGGTGAGTCTGCCTGGAACTGGGTAACAGGAAGAGATTGGAAGAGTTTGGAGGACTCAGAATAAGACAGAAAGATGTCGGAAAGTTTGGAACTTCCTAAAGACTTGTTGAATGATTTTGATTAAAAAACAGTCCGGGCTAAGGTAGTCTTCAATGAGATGAGGAACTTATTGGGAACTGGAGCAAAGGTGATTCTTGCTATGCTTTAGCGAAGGGACTGGCAGTATTTTGTCCCTGCCCTAGAGAACTGTGGAACTTTGAACTTGAGAGAGATGACTTAGTGCATCTGATAGAGGAAATTTCTAAGCAGCAAAGCATTCAAGAAGTGACTTGAGTGCTCTTAAAAGCATTCAGCTTTATTCATTCACAAAGATAAGGCTTGGATTTGGAACTTATATTTGAAAGGGAAGCAGAGCATAAAAGTTTTGAAAATTTGCAGCCTGAACATGTGATAGAAAAGAAAAACCCATTTCTGAGGAAAAATTCAAGCTGGCTGCAGAAATTTGCATAAGTAATCAGGAGCCAAATGTTAATTGCCAAGACAATGAGAAAATGTCTCCAGGGCATGTCAGAGACCTTCATGGCAGCCCCTCCCATGACACGCTGGGAGGCCTATGAGGAAAAAATGGTCTTGTGGGTCATGCCCAGGGTCTTGCTGCTATGTGCAGTCTCAGGACTTGGTGCTCTGCATCCTAGCTGTGGCTAAAAGGGACCACAGTAGGGCTCAGGCCATTGCTTCAGAGAGTGTAAGCCCCAAGCCTTGGCAGCTTACGTGTGGTGTTGGACTTGTGTGTGCACAGAAGTCAAGAATTGAGGTTTGGGAACCTCTGCCTAGATTGCAGAGGATGTATAGAAACACCTGGATGTCCAGACCGAAGTTTGCTGCAGGGGCAGAGCCCTCATGGAGAACCTCTGCTAGGACAGTCCAGAAGAGAAACAAGGAGTTGGAGCCTCACACAGAGTCCCCACTGGGGCACTGCTCAGTGGAGCTGTGAGAAGAGGGTCACTGTCTTTCAGACCCCAGAATGATTAACAGACAGTTTGCATTGTGCACTTGGAAATGTCACAGACACTCAATGCCAGCCCATGAAAGCAGCCAGAAGAGGGGCTGTACCCTTCAAAGCCACAGCAGCAGAGCTGCCCAAGACCAAAGGAGCCCACCTCTTTCATCAGCATGACCTGGATGTGAGACATGTAGTCAAAGGAGGTCATTTTGGAACTTTACGATTTTTACTGCCCCACTGGATTTTGGACTTGCATGGGCCTTTAGCCCCTTTGTTTTGGTCAGTTTCTTCCATTTGGAATGGGTATATTTACCAAATGCCTATACCTCACTGTATCTAGGAACTAACTAACTCACTTTTGATTTTACAGGCTCATAGGCAGAAGGAACTTGCCTTGTTTCAGATGAGACTTTAGATTGTGGACTTTCAAATTAATGCTGAAATGAGTTAAGACTTTGGGGGACTGCTGGAAAGGCATGATTGGTTTTGAAACATGAGGATATGAGATTTGGGAGGGCCAGGAGCAGAATGATATGATTTGGCTGTGTCCCCACCCAAATCTCATTTTGAATTGTAGCTCCTTAATACTCTTGTCATGGGTGGGACCTGGTGGGAGATAATTGAATCATGGGGGCTGGTTTTTCCCATGCTGTTCTTGTGATAGTGAATAAGTCTCCTGAGATCTGATGGTTTTTATATAAAAGGCAGTTACCCTGCACACACTGTCTTGCCTGCTGCAATGTAAGATGTGCCTTTGCTCCTCTTTTGCCTTCTGCCATAATTCTGAGGCCTCCCCAGCCGTGTGGAACTGTGAGTCCATTAAACCTCTTTTTCTTTATAAATTACCCAGTCTCAGATATTTCTTCATAGCAGTATGCAGATGGACTAATACAGAAATATATGTCCTATTAAAACTTTTAAAAACACAAGTACTTAATTTTCTTTGTTGAACCTTTCCATTTGCTCATAATGTTTAACATAATATTTATTTCAAGTCACCAAACTAATGACAAGATAAAGATGTGGACACACTTAGTTTGCTCAATGTTTGTTGAGGTATGCTAGTGGTTCTAACATTATTATTCATGTATTTTTAAACCTGGACATAAAATTTCTAAATTCTCCTAGTATTTTGTAACATATAATCTAAAAAGAGAATGCCATATATATATATATATATATATATACACACACACACACACACACACACACATACCCATGTGTGTGTAAAATTTTTTGCTGACTTCTAATACAATCCACAGTAAGTTACAGTTAAAATGTTTACTTTTCCAAGTTTTGAATGCTATTCTATATTTATAGCCAATGTGACTTAGTGTTGAAATTCAGAGCCAGGATTAGGATTAGGGTAAAGGGAGTGAGGTCCTGGGGCTCAAAATTTAGGAGGCATTTGCTCCCAGGGCTGACACTGCACTTGTGGGACCCTTGGAGCAAATGTCTCCTTAAATTTCCCAGCCTAGCAATGTCACTAGCAGCTTCAGCCCCAAGTTACAAATTGTGCTCTGTACTCTTTACCAATAAATGGCCTACTGCACTATCCTGAGTGTTACTGTGTCACCTACCCTGATATAGCCACTTTTCTTACCATCGATTTGTGTTCTAGTGAAGAGTTCAGACCTATATACATCAGACTAAATGTGCATAAGGAAAAGGAGTGAATCAAAGAAACAAAAGAGATGATTATACCAGAAGCTAAAATGTCAACTTCATAGCAATTGAAATAAATTAAAAAGACCACATTAAAATACCAGAAAGTAATTGCGATTGGGGGAGGTGTTTTAAAATTAGCTAGGGTGTTATAAAATCTCTTGCCTCAGTTTATGGACCAACAATCATTTGAAGTGTAGCTGGAAGAAACTGGATTACAGCATATTCTAACTTCAGGGGAATTGAAGAGAACAGAAAAAATACTGCCAGTTTGTGGATCTGGCAACCATCTCCTCAGAGACTGTGCTGTAAAATCCCAACATAGCCATGATTTGACTATCTCTGTAGCTCACCATTTTGTGAGCACCTACTTTGTTCCAGGTACCCATCATACTTTAATTTTCACAGCAACTTGTTTTAAAGAAATTACAGAGTATCAGAGTAATTAAGGTAATTGCAAATATCCATGCAATTTACAGTTTTCAGACCTGGATTTTATTCCAAGTTTATCTAATTCCAAAGCCTTCAGTATGAATCATTGCTTGTGTTTCATGATTGTGAAATGTAAGAACGACGTAATTATTGCAATTTTAAAAACCAGAATGATTAGCCCTACAATTTGGGTAATATTTAAGCATCTTACCCTAAGGTCAGATCATTGGGCTCTCTTTATTACATGTGTTCCCATTCAATTTCCCAGTAGAAACAGTAAACTACACTGTGTTCTACACACACACACACACACACACACACACACACACTCAAATAGAACCATGTTTTAATCTCAATATGCAAAATTAAGGAAAATGATCTTTCCCAATATTTACTAGTTAGCCTAAGCTTGTAAATAATTATCATCCTTACAAACGTTTAGGAAAGTAAATATCCCAGTCCAACTAGTAATTATGATAATATTGCATGAGCTTAATATTAAAGTTTTTCATATTTTAGCATTATGAGACTTACTTATCAGTAAGTCAGCAATTGCTTTTTATGTTTTTGGAGAAAAGCTGCTATGTCTTTGTCTAAAGTAAGTAAAAAAAGTCTCCTTTATTAAGAAAACATGTGACTGATCCTGTAGTTATTAAGAGGTTATTTTTCTCACTTGTGTCTTTCTCATATGGAGGATAAATTTAAATGTAAAACTCTATATATTTTCATTCATATTATTGTTTGTGCATGCACAGGGATTGTGAGTGTTGTTACAGAGATTGGGAGGGGGGAGGCAGAGGGGAACTGATATTTAGTAATATCTTTTATGTAACAGATGCTCCTTTTAGCTCTCTACATTGTTTTTCATTTAGTACTCACAAAATTTGATATTGCTCTGTATTTTTCAGAACTCTCCTGTTGCAAGTGACAGAAACCCAATTCAAAATGGCTAAAGCAAGCAAGTGGTTTATAAAATAGGCTCATATTGCCAGAAATGCAGGGTAGGCTGGCTATACTCACAGGCAGAGGTTCATATAATGTCATTAATCACCTGATGGGTTCTTCCTGCCCATTGCACAGATAAGACCAATTCACTGAGACTGTTATTTTGCAGTAAAAAAAAGAGTTTAATTAATGCAAGGCTGACCACATGGGATAACTGAGGTTATCACTCAAATCAGTCTCTCTGAAGGCTTGGAAGTTAGGGTTTTTCAAGGATAGTTTGGTGGGAAGGGGACTAGGGAACGGGTGTTCCTGATTGGTTGGAGATGCAATTATAAGGATGTGGAAAACAGTCCTCTTGTGCTGTGCCCACCTCTCTGTTGGGGTCCATAGGACTGGTTGAATCATGAATCATGAGTCCAGGTGGGGATCAGTCAGTTGCCAGCACGCAAAAGTCTGGAAAGCATCTCAAAAGACCAATCTCACTGATATAGCTGGAATGTTTTTACCCTCCAAATCTCATGTTGAAATGTGGTCCCCAATGTTGAAGGTGGGGCCTGGTGGGAGATGTTTGGGTCGTGAAGACAGACTGCTCATGAATGACTTGGGGACCTTTACACAGTAATGAGTGAGTTCTTATATCATTTCCCAGAGGAACTAGTTGTTTCAAAGAGCCTGGGAGCTCTCTGGCTCCCTCTCTCACATGTGACATGCTTGTTTCCCCTTCACCCTCTGCCATAAGTAAAATCTTCCTAAGACCTCACCAGAATTCAAGCAGATGTTGGTGTCATGCTTATATGCTTATATGTCTGCACAACCATGAGCCAAACAAACCTCTATTTTTTATCAATTACCCAACCTCAAGGTATTTCTTTATAGCACAGCAAATGAACTAACAAAAGTTCTACAATGGTGAGGTCATCTATAGGATCAACTGGAGAAGTTCCAAATCTTCTGACCTCTGCCCACATGACTTCTAAGCAATATAGGATTATACAAGCTATGCCTACATCTCAGCAGAGTTCAGGCCCCTGCCATAATTCTTATCTCATGGCCTTTCATTAGTTTTCAGTCCCTGAGCAAAGAGGGGGTTAGTCTTAAGGAAGGACTATTATCGAGCTTGTTTCCAACTTAAACTAAACTAAATTCTTCCCATGGTTTGTTTGGCCTATGCACAGAAATGAGTAAAGACAGCCAGTCTGTGAGGCTAGAAGAAAGATGCAGTCAGCCATGCTAGATTTCTCTCACCCTCAATCTCTGCAAAGGTGGTTTCAATTCCTTCCTTGGGCTTCACCCTACCTTAATACTTAGGCATGAACTATGGAGACGGAAAAAGACTGAGGACTCCTCTAACTTCTTCCTGTTGACAGTGGGCATAATTGGGATGGGGTTTCCCCAAGGGCAAGAGGAGTGAAACCATTTTGCAGTTGTATGTATGTATTCACAGGTGCCTAGCTGGGGTCTCAAGTTCTGCATAACAAAAACACTAACATTCTTATCTATGGCTTCAGTACAGCACTTGAGAGAACAGTGGACTATAAGATAATAATGAGCCCTAACATAAGGGGTAAAATTCTTAGCTTCAGGAGTCTCTGTAAAACTGATCTGAGGCCTTGAGGGATCCAGGTGAATGACCGTGAAAACCAGTTAGATATTGGGTTGTTAGTGGAGACTCAAAAACAATGGACAAGAATGGAATATAATAACAAGTTTACTATAATTTTTCTGAAATAATGTTTATCTCTTCACTTTTTCATTTCTATCGAAGATACATCATAGTAGGACTAATTTATTTGCAAAATAAGTTTTATTCTTATTATACTTGGCCTAATTATACACATAAAATGAGGTGAGAATAATTAATTGCCATATATCCTTTTTTTAAATTGGCTTTTCTGGGACTTTTTCATAAGGAATCTCAGATTAGACCTTTTAAAAGCCTCTTGAGCCCAACCAAGGATTTATTTGTGCCTGCGGATGTTTGTATGAATTCAGTCAATTCCTTCCTTCTCAATGTTTCCAAAATAACTTGGGGTTCCTTGGCCTGTCAGGAAGTGACATTCTTTACTTACTACAGGTTAGGAAACCTGTGAAGGACAAGGTATGAGACCAATTTTCCCAAGGAACATTTGTTGGCTCTGTAGTTCAATATCAATTCTTCAAAGCAGTCTGAAAACATGTCATACCAGTCAAAGCCTTGGTAAAATAATCAGTGTCTGCAATTGTTTCCTGTTAGAAAAGAAAATAGATTCTCATTGAATTATTGCATGTAAATATATTGTCATAAGTTAAAAATATTCATAAATAGTTTCCAAATTCTGGAGAATTCAGGTAGAGAGAAAGATATATATGCCAAATGTTGCTCAAGGAAGTATACTTTACTCAGTTGTTAAAATGTTGTAAACAGCTCAAAAGAAAATAAGTTTTCTTGACTCTGGCAGACAAGCAATAAATCATAAAAGATTATTTCAGTCTTCTATTAGTTCAGTCCATGCCAATAACTCCTGTTTTGCTCAAATCTCATGAATACATCAGCTTTCCATGACAGTCTGGGAAGTTTTCCTATTTCAAAGGCACAATTTCTAAAGTTATCAGAAAATTGCATTCAAGAGCACCTGTCAGAGTTCTATAGCTGATTATAAAATCACCTTTCCAAAAAGATCAATCTAAAGTATTTGTGGATGACAAAAGTTTTGGAACATTCAGGGTTAATAATACAATTGGTGAAAATGGACTTATTTTGTGGCATAAAAATTTTAACATAATTATAATTATTACTGGTGACATATACTGAGGCATATCAGAATACAAGAATCTCATGCAATTCTGTAACACACCATAATTACACATCCATACAAATATGATCCAAAGAAAGCCAAACACTATTTCATACTTGAAAATACATCCTGTATGATTTTAACACAACAAATTAACCAAATATCTCTTTTGGACTTCAGGGGACCTAATATTTAAAAAAGTTAATAAGACAAAAAGGATTGAATTTAGAATTTGAAATTTTGATCTAGGAAGGTTTGTTAAAAATGTGCCTGCTCACTTACCACATTCTGCCATGATTGTAAGTTTCCTCAGGCATCCCCAGAAGCCAAGCAGATGCCAGCATCATGCTTCCTATACAACCTACAGAGCTGTGTGCCAATTGAACCTATTTTCTTTACAATTACCAAGTGTCAGGTTCATCTTTATAGTAATATGGGAACATAGTAATACACTGGTTCCCCCAAAAGAGAGAAATGCTGGGGGATGAGACAGTGCAATGCTTCCACAATGTATGTCATTGCACGAACATTTTCCCATGGCTGCTGGGCAACCCATCAGCCTATTGTGTAATCAGCCCATCCCTCATTCCATGCCTTCTAGGTGCCCAAGAGCATGCTTTTATTATCAAAACATGCAAAGAAAGGAGTATCACCCTGTAGTAATACTCTGTAAGCAACTGCCATTAGCCATCCTTAAAAATATATCTCCTGCATAGCTATTACACACTCAGGCTAAATGTTCTGTCATAATGCAAAATAATTTTTGATGCCCTCAAAAGTCAAAAAGGTCAGTTAACACAATGCAAAACAGTATAGAGCCTTAGAATTTGAGAGGGATCTGTCTATTTACAATTCTTGGGGATCCAAGAGGAAAACAGGTTTTTCCCAAAACAAAGTCTGAGGTTCCTTCTCTGTTTTCCCCAAGGGATCCCATCTGTTAGAAATTACTTTAGGTTCCCTCATACGGACAATGAGTTTAGCAAGAGGAAGTGACAGGCAGAAGTAAATGGAGAAACAGAATTCAGTTGACTGAGGAAAAAAAAATATCAAGAGAGAAAAGTCATAGAAACCATATATATATATATATATATATATATATATATATATATATATATATATAGTTGAATATCCACTTTTAATTAAGCTGGGCTATAACTTTAAGAAAATCCTTTCAAATCTCTTATTAACAGACTGTAGCCAGGACAAACCACCAAAACCTCTGGCTTTTAAGTATTTTTTTTCCCTATAGTTATTCTCCCAAGTGAAACTAATAAGCCCCAACTAAGGCCATGATTTATAACACACAAGGTGTCCCTAAAGAGGTGGCAAGCAG
Source organism: Macaca thibetana thibetana (assembly GCF_024542745.1). Lineage (NCBI taxonomy): Eukaryota > Metazoa > Chordata > Mammalia > Primates > Cercopithecidae > Macaca > Macaca thibetana. The sequence goes on along the minus strand of NC_065589.1, from coordinate 104,976,226 downwards.
TTTTTACAAGATCTACCCTAAAGGTAACTCAGAGAAAGGAAAGTTTCACTGGCTATAAATGGGGTACAACTTACATTTCTATCCAGTCATATTCTGCAGGGCCTCAGCTTCTCAGCTAACCATCTACATACAAAGGCCCGAAAACACTATATGCCCACACAGATGGAAGGTAGGAAAACAAAACCATACATGGGAGGGAAAAGATCAATAAGTGGCAAAACTGACACAGGTATCAAAATAAAGAGGATCTATTCCCTAAGCCAGGACTTGAACCCATGCCAGCACCACAAAAGGGCAAAGCCTTACCTACTGAGCTATAGCATGGGTGAGTTTTCATTCCTCTTCCCAGGAGTCTGGAACAGTCATTTGTGAACTTGCAAAGGATTTTAAAACTACCCAAGGGAATTCTCAAGGCTAGCCATGACACTATTATTAACCTCTTTTTAATTGTTTGGAATAAGAGAACTCTAAAATCTTTTTTTTTTTTCAATGGTGTGCTTAGTTTCAATAGTGACTCAACCTCAAACCTTTTTAAAGCCAGGATGAAAATTTTCCAGGTGTTCATCATATGATATGGTTTGGATCAGTGTCTCCACTCAAATCTCACGTTGAAATGTAATCCCCAATGCTGGAGGTGGGGCCTGGTGGGAGGTGATTGGATAATGGGGGTGGTTACTTATGAATGGCTTAGCTCCATCCCCCTAGTCTTGTTCTTGAGATAGAATTCTCACGAGATCTGGTTGTTTAAAATTGTGTAGCCTCTCCCCAGTCTCTCTCTCGGCCCTGATCCTGCCATGTAAGATGTCTGCTTCAGCTTTACTTTCTGCCATAAGTAAAAGCTTCCTGAGACCTTCCCAGAAGCAGATGCTGCTACATTTCTTGTACAGCCTGTGGAACCATGAGGCAATGAAACCTGTTTGCTTTATAAATTATCCAGTCTTAAGTATTTCTTTACAGTAGTGCAAGAATGGACTAATACCCCATACAAGCAAGAAATATTTCTAGAGAGTGGGTAGAAAAGGCTCCCTTATGATTTCCAAGAATTTCCTGTCAGAAATGGGATTAAGACAGCAAAAGACAACAAAGGCCCCATAGGAATGGGTCCTTTTAAGAAAAAATTCACCTAAGGGCTTGATACATTCAGGATGGAGAATGTGCTGATGTTTCTTGGACTCCCAGTCTTTCAGACAAGCTGCCTAATATGAACCTGAAAATTTCTGCCTTCCGGATGGCAGAATACCCCCACATGGTTACAAAGTCAAGCCCGCAAGAACATGAAACAGGATGAGAGAGAAACCTTATCTAGTTTTTGCTTCAGGGACCTGCAGCAAATTTGTATCTGACCAGTCTGCAGGGCCAGCTCAATTGGTGGGTATATAGGGGTCCTAGGCCACCTTCTATCTTATGGTATTCCTCTTTGTGACAGAATGACTCAGAAAGATAAATGCATAGCACAAAGTAGGCTGTATGCCAGATTCCCCACAACCTTAGATTAGTCTCATAAATCCTTTCCCTCATCAATGAAAACCTTTCAGAGGAGACAAACATTAATTTTTACCATTTACTCCCTGGTTTGCACATACACACACACACACACACACACACACACACACACACACACAGAAGCCAGAAGCTGGTCAGAAATTCTTACCCTTTTGCCAGCTTGCCAAGTTTCTGGGCTCCCTTTTTCTGTAGCTTCCAGAAGAGTAGAGTAGAGTTTGATGAAACCACTCTCTGCACCATATTTGTGGGGGCCAAGTTGCAATACAGAAGGAAATCATCCTTTTCTATTTTATGGAATCATAGGAAAAAGCCTCTCAATCGTGCAAGGTGCAGCCCAACAGGCTCTATGGGGGAATTGAATTAACATTTCCCATTCTGGCCAGAATGATATACATGTGACAAAACACAGACAGTAGTCATCCCACTCAGCACCGAAGTATCAACCTGGCAAAGCTCAAACATCACTCACTGGCCTCTGTTGTAATTGATCTACTCAAGGTCAGGAGGGATGGGGCCGACAAAATGTGGGTCTGGACTAAGGAGGGCAGATCCTGGATGAACCCCCAGATTTGTAACCAACTGATGGGTTCTTCCTGTCCACTGCACAGACAAAACCAACTCACTGAAACTGTGGTACTGCAGCAAAAAAAGAGTTTAATTAATGCAAGGCAAGCCACATGCATGGAACTTCCAGTTCCATGGAAGAACGAGTTATTATTCAACTCAGTCTCCTCCAAGGCTCAGAGGTTAGGGTTTTTAAAGGATACTTTGATGGACAGAGAACTAGGGAATGAATGCTGCTAATTGGTTGTGGATGAAATCATAGGAGTGTGGAAAACAGTCCTTGTGCACTGAGTTCACCTCTTTGTTGGGGGCACAGGATGGCTTGAATCATTAGTCACATGTTTGGGTGAGATCAGTTCATTGCCAGAATGGAAGTCTGAAAAATATCTCAAGAGTTCAGTCTTAAGTTCTATAACAGTGATGTTATCTATAGGAGCAATTGGGAAAGTCAAAAATCTAGTGACCTCTGCCCACATGACTCCTAAGTAGTAAAGGATTATAGAAACTATGCCTCTATAATCCTAATCTCAGAGTTCAGACCCCTTTCATAAGCCTAATTTCATGGCCTTTGTTAGTTTTCAGTCTCTGAGGAAGGAGGGGTTAGTTTTTGGAGGGACTATTATCATCTTTAATTTCAAGTTAAACTGTAAACTAAATTTCTTCCATAGTTAACTTGGCCTATGTCCAGGAATGAATGAAGATAGTCAGCCTGTGAGGCTAGAAACAAGAAGAAATCAGCCATGTTAGATTTATTTCACTGTCATAATCTTTGCAAAGGTGGTTTTATCATCAATACACAATCTAACTCTCTTTAACTCTGAGGTCTACACTGTGCCATCCTGGCTCAATTCTCCAGAAGTCTCTCAAATCATGTCAGCAAAACAGATCCAGCAACCACTGGTTTACATCTGTAGCTCGTCAATCCCAGAGACAGTAAGTTCATCTTTCGGAGATGCTTCATTGAGTCCCCACATTGAATTCAATTAGAACACCTTGGTCTCAAAACAACTTTGAACAACAAACAGAAACAAAGGGAGCTGGGTGCCCAGTCGACCAAACCTTCATTCTATTACCCTGCTTAGTGCCAAGCAGGAGAAACTCTACTTGAAGCACATGGGCTTACCATTGGGAGAGGAGTGCTTTCCTAGGGAAAGGTCAGAGATTATCAGAGAAGGAAGAGATGGGGTAAGCATAGGGTTCTGAATAGAAGGTACCAACTTAAATTTCAACTTCAGATCAATAATTAATATTTTGATTATAATTATGTACCAAATGTTGTACAATTTTTAGTATAAATATGACCCATGCAATATTTGGAGCAATACTAAAAAATTATTCCTTGTTGATCTAAATTCAAATTAAAATGTGTTTCCTCTATTTTTATTGGTCAAATTTGGCAATTCTAAAGCAAAAACAGCAAAAGTGTACTACAAAGACCCTATTAACGTAACTTTTTTCCCATGAGAATGTCATAGCTTGGAAACATTTTATAACAAGCCCCAAATCATACACATATTGCATATCTTAACATAAATTCATAGCTTACTATAAAGTCCCTATTTAGGAGCAAGATGGCCAAATAGGAACAGCTCCAGTCTCCAACTCCCAGCACGAGCAACACAGAAGACAGGTGATTTCTGCATTTTCAACTGAGGTACTGGGTTCATCTCAGTAGGGAGTGCGGGACAGTCGGTGCTGGTCACCTGCTGCAGCCCTACGAGCAAGAGCTGAAGCAGGGGGAGGCATTGCCTTACCTGGGAAGCACAAGGGGGAAGGGAATCCCATTTCCTAGCTAGGGGAAATGAGATACACAACACCTGGAAAATCGGGTAACTCCCACCCCAATACTGCACTCTACCAAGGATCTTAGCAAACGGGCACACCAGGAGATTATATCCCACACCTGGCCAGGAGGGTCCCACCCCCACAGAGCCTCCCTCATTGCTAGCACAGCAGTCTGCGATCTCCTGACAAGGCAGCAGCGAGGCTGGGGGAGGGGCGCCCACCATTGTTGAGGCTTAAGTAGATAAACAAAGCAGCTGGGAAGCTCGAACTGGGTGGAGCTCACAGCAGCTCAAGGAGTCCTGCCTGTCTCTGTAGACACTGCCTCTGGGGACAGGGCACAGCTAAACAACAACAACAACAACAACAAAGCAGCTGAAACCTCTGCAGACACAAATGACTCTGTCTGACAGCTTTGAAGAGAGCAGTGGATCTCCCAACACGGAGGTTGAGGTCTGAGAAGGGACAGACTGCCTGCTCAAGTGGGTCCCTGACCCCTGAGTAGCCTAACTGGGAGACATCCTCCACTAGGGGCAGACCGACACCCCACACCTCACACGGTGGAGTACACCCCTGAGAGGAAGCTTCCAAAGCAAGAATCAGACAGGTACACTCGCTGTTCAGAAATATTCTATCTTCTGCAGCCTCTGCTGCTGATACCCAGGCAAACAGGGTCTGGAGTGGACCTCAAGCAATCTCCAACAGACCTATAGCTGAGGGTCCTGACTGTTAGAAGGAAAACTAACAAACAGGAAGGACACCCACACCAAAACCCCATCAGTACGTCACCATCATCAAAGACCAGAGGCAGATAAAACCACAAAGATGGGGAAAAAGCAGGGCAGAAAAGCTGGAAATTCAAAAAATAAGAGCGCATCGCCCCCTGCAAAGGAACGCAGCTCATCGCCAGCAACGGATCAAAGCTGGACAGAGAATGACTTCGATGAGATGAGAGAAGAAGGCTCCAGTCCATCGAACTTCTCAGAGCTAAAGGAGGAATTACGTACCCAGTGCAAAGAAACTAAAAATCTTGAAAAAAGAGTGGAAGAATTGATAACTAGAATAATTAATGCAAAGAAGGCCATAAACGAATTGACAGAGATCAAAACCATGACACGAGAAATACGTGACAAATGCACAAGCTTCAGTAACCGACTTGATCAACTGGAAGAAAGAGTATCAGCGGTTGAGGATCAAATGAATGAAATAAAGTGAGAAGAGAAACCAAAAGAAAAAAGAACAAAAAGAAATGAACGAAGCCTGCAAGAAGTATGGGATTATGTAAAAAGACCAAATCTACGTCTGATTGGGGTGCCTGAAAGTGAGGGGGAAAGTGGAACCAAGTTGGAAAACACTCTTCAGGATATCATCCAGGAGAACTTCCCCAACCTAGTAGGGCAGGCCAACATTCTAATCCAGGAAATACAGAGAATGCCACAAAGATTCTCCTCGAGAAGAGCAACTCCAAGACACATAATTGCCAGATTCACCAAAGTTGAAATGAAGGAAAAAATCTTAAGGGCAGCCAGAGAGAAAGGTCGGGTTACCCACAAAGGGAAGCCCATCAGACTCACAGCAGATCTCTCGGCAGAAACTCTCCAAGCCAGAAGAGAGTGGGGGCCAATATTCAACATTCTTAAAGAAAAGAATTTTCAACCCAGAATTTCATATCCAGCCAAACTAAGTTTCATAAGTGAAGGAGAAATAAAATCCTTTACAGATAAGCAAATGCTTAGAGATTTTGTCACCACCAGGCCTGCCTTACAAGAGACCCTGAAGGAAGCACTAAACATGGAAAGGAATAACTGGTACCAGCCATTGCAAAAACATGCCAAAATGTAAAGACCATTGAGGCTAGGAAGAAACTGCATCAACTAATGAGCAAAATAACCAGTTAATATCATAATGGCAGGGTCAAATTCACACATAACAATCTTAACCTTAAATGTAAATGGACTAAATGCTCCAATTAAAAGACACAGACTGGCAAACTGGATAAAGAGACAAGACCCATCAGTGTGCTGAATTCAGGAGACCCATCTCACATGCAGAGACATACATAGACTCAAAATAAAGGGATGGAGGAAGATCTACTAAGCAAATGGAGAGCAAAAAAGAGCAGGGGTTGCAATACTAGTCTCTGATAAAACAGACTTTAAACCATCAAAGATCAAAAGAGACAAAGAAGGACATTACATAATGGTAAAGGGATCAATTCAACAGGAAGAGCTAACTATCCTAAATATATATGCACCCAATACAGGAGCACCCAGATTCATAAAGCAAGTCCTTAGAGACTTACAAAGAGACTTAGACTCCCATACAGTAATAATGGGAGACTTCAACACCCCACTGTCAACATCAGACAGATCAACAAGACAGAAAGTTAACAAAGATATCCAGGAATTGAACTCATCTCTGCAGCAAGCAGACCTAATAGACATCTACAGAACTCTCCACCCCAAATCAACAGAATATACATTCTACTCAGCACCACATCACACTTATTCCAAAATTGACCACATAATTGGAAGTAAAGCACTCTTCAGCAAATGTACAAGAACAGAAATTATAAAAAACTGTCTGTCAGACCACAGTGCAATCAAACTAGAACTCAGGACTAAGAAACTCAATCAAAACCGCTCAACTACATGGAAACTGAATAACCTGCTCCTGAATGACTACTGGGTACACAACAAATGAAAGCAGAAATAAAGATGTTCTTTGAAACCAATGAGAACAAAGATACAACATACAAGAATCTCTGGGATACATTTAAAGCAGTGTGTAGAGGGAAATTTATAGCACTAAATGCCCACAAGAGAAAGCTGGAAAGATCTAAAATTGACACTCTAACATCACAATTAAAAGAACTAGAGAAGCAAGAGCAAACACATTCGAAAGCTAGCAGAAGGCAAGAAATAACTAAGATCAGAGCAGAACTGAAGGAGATAGAGACACAAAAAACCCTCCAAAAAATCAATGAATCCAGGAGTTGATTTTTTGAAAAGATCAACAAAATTGATAGACTGCTAGCAAGACTAATAAAGAAGAAAAGAGAGAAGAATCAAATAGAGGCAATAAAAATGATAAAGGGGATATCACCACTGACCCCACAGAAATACAAACTACCATCAGAGAATACTATAAACACCTCTACGCAAGTAAACTAGAAAATCTAGAAGAAAAGGATAATTTCCTGGACACTTAACACTCTCCCAAAACTAAACCAGGAAGAAGCTGAATTCCTGAATAGACCAATAGCCGGCTCTGAAATTGAGGCAATAATTAATAGCCTACCAACGAAAAAAAGTCCAGGACCAGATGGATTCACAGCTGAATTCTACCAGAGGTACAAGGAGGAGTTGGTACCATTCCTTCTGAAACTATTCCAATCAATAGAAAAAGAGGGAATCCTCCCTAACTCATTTTATGAGGCCAACATCATCCTGATACCAAAGCCTGGCAGAGACACAACAAAAAAAGAGAATTTTAGACCAATATCCCTGATGAACATCGATGCAAAAATCCTCAATAAAATACTGGCAAACATGATCCAGCAGCACATCAAAAAGCTTATCCACCATGATCAAGTGGGCTTCATCCCTGGGATGCAAGGCTGGTTCAACATATGCAAATCAATAAACGTAATCCAGCATATAAACAGAACCAAAGAAAAAAACCACATGATTATCTCAATAGATGCAGAAAAGGCCTTTGACAAAATTCAACAGCCCTTCATGCTAAAAACGCTCAATAAATTCGGTATTGATGGAACGTATCTCAAAATAATAAGAGCTATTTATGACAGACCCACAGCCAATATCATACTGAATGGGCAACAACTGGAAAAATTCCCTTTGAAAACTGGCACAAGACAGGGATGCCCTCTCTCACCACTCCTATTCAACATAGTGTTGGAAGTTCTGGCTAGGGCAATTAGGCAAGGGAAAGAAATCAAGGGTATTCAGTTAGGAAAAGAAGAAGTCAAATTGTCCCTGTTTGCAGATGACATGATTGTATATTTAGAAAACCCCAATGTCTCAGCCCAAAATCTCCTTAAGCTGATAAGAAACTTCAGCAAAGTCTCAGGATACAAAATTAATGTGCAAAAATCACAAGCATTCGTATACACCAGTAACAGACAAACAGAGAGCCAAATCAGGAATGAACTTCCATTCACAATTGCTTCAAAGAGAATCAAATACCTAGGAATCCAACTTCCAAGGGATGTAAAGGACCTCTTCAAGGAGAACTACAAACCACTGCTCAGTGAAATCAAAGAGGACACAAACAAATGGAAGAACATACCATGCTCATGGATAGGAAGAATCAATATCGTGAAAATGGCCATACTGCCCAAGGTAATTTATAGATTCAATGCCATCCCCATCAAGCTACCAATGTGTTTCTTCACAGAATTGGAAAAAAACTGCCTTAAAGTTCATATGGAACCAAAAAAGAGCCTGCATCTCCAAGACAATCCTAAGTCAAAAGAACAAAGCTGGAGGCATCACGTTACCTGACTTCAAACTATACTACAAGGCTACAGTAACCAAAACAGCATGGTACTGTTACCAAAACAGAGATATAGACCAATGGAACAGAACAGAGTCCTCAGAAATAATACCACACATCTACAGCCATCTGATCTTTGATAAACCTGAGAAAAACAAGAAATGGGGAAAGGATTCCCTATTTAATAAATGGTGCTGTGATAATTGGCTAGCCATAAGAAAAAGCTGAAAATGGATCCTTTCCTTACTCCTTATACGAAAATTAATTCAAGATGGATTAGAGACTTAAATGTTAGACCTAATACCATAAAAACCCTAGAAGAAAACCTAGGTAATACCATTCAGGACATAGGCACGGGCAAGGACTTCATGTCTAAAACACCAAAAGCAATGGCAACAAAAGCCAAAATTGACAAATGGGATCTAATTAAACTAAAGAGCTTCTGCACAGCAAAAGAAACTGCCATCAGAGTGAATAGGCAACCTACAGAATGGGAGAAAATTTTTGCAATCTACTCATCTGACAAAGGGCTAATATCCAGAACCTACAAAGAACTGAAACAAATTTACAAGAAAAAAACAAACAACCCCGTCAAAATTGGGCAAAGGGTATGAACAGACATTTCTCAAAAGAAGACATTCATACAGCCAACAGACACATGAAAAAATGCTCATCATCACTGGCCATCAGAGAAACACAAATCAAAACCACGATGAGATACCATCTCACATCAGTTAGAATGGCAATCATTAAAAAGTCAGGAAACAACAGGTGCTGGAGAGGATGTGGAGAAATAGGAACACTTTTACACTGTTGGTGGGATTGTAAACTAGTTCAAACATTATGGAAAACAGTATGGCGATTCCTCAAGGATCTAGAACTAGATGTACCATATGACCCAGCCATCCCATTACTGGGTATATACCCAAAGGATGATAAATCATTCTGCTATAAAGACACATGCACACGTATGTTTATTGCAGCACTATTCACAGTAGCAAAGTCTCGGAATCAACCCAAATGTCCATCAGTGACAGACTGGATTAAGAAAATGTGGCACATATACACCATGGAATACTATGCAGCCACAAAAAAGAATGAGTTTGTGTCCTTTGTAGGGACATGGATGCAGCTGGAAACCATCATTCTCAGCAAACTATCGCAAGAACAGAAAACCAAACACCGCATGTTCTCACTCATAGGTGGGAACTGAACAATGAGATTACTTGGACTCGGGAAGGGGAACATCATACACCAGGGCCTATCATGGGGAAGGGGGAGGGGGGAGGGATTGCCTTGGGAGTTATACCTGATGTAAATGATGAGTTGATGTGTGCTGACAAGTTGATGGGTGCAGCATGCCAACATGGCACAAATATACATATGTAACAAACTTGAACGTTATGCACATGTACCCTAGAACTTAAAGTATAATAATAAAAAAAAGTCCCTATTTAATCTACACCTATTTTTCTTGCCCTAGGCCCCTTGAAGTAAAAGGTCCTATATGTACACTTGAAACTAAGAAACTAATCTTTACTCTAAACACAGTAATGCTCAACTGCAACCAATTGAAATGACTTCCTGACTCACCAGCATAAATTTCAGTAGACTCAGCAAATATTTATAGTTTCACATTATTCTAAGAACTCTAATTAGCCAATATTCTGTTATTCACACCTTTTTCATCGTCCCTGTGTGATGGCAAACCTGACTAATTGAGAGGAATATTCCAATTGTGGAAAGAAGATGCAGGAAGTGACACAAGGAGGCTACACAGAAATTATCTTTCATAACACACAGCTTACCAATAAAGAAATACAAAGGAAACTTGATAGTGCCTGGAGTCAGACAGATCCTGGTGACAAGAAGAACTGAAAACATGGTCTCTATGGATGAGCAGGAAGTTAAAAACCTAACAGAGAGGATCTAAAGAGAAGAGAAATCTTGTTTCATTTGTGTTAAGTACATAAAGCTAACCTCAATTTCAGACTTAGTATTACTGCTCCAATGTTATCTTCTTTGTTATCATTTCAGGAAAAAAAAATGCAACTGGTTGTATTTTATTTCCTGATAGTGTATCGATAATGTTTTCATCTCCTCACGAAGACAAATTAGCATATTAGGGTTAAATGAACCTTCTATTTTAATTACAAACTTTCTCACTGTGCTTACAAACTTCCCCCTGAAGACAAAGTACAAAGAATTGATAAAGTAGATGAGGGAAGCACCAGTAGAATCCCTGCTTAAATTGATTTATTAGCTCATTAAGATGGATTAGCCTGTATCACTTATGGACACCTGGTCTAGGTGAAACAAGCACAAGCAGTCTATCCATACAAAATAGTGAGACATAGTAATGAAATTAAGAATTGAATTTAGTTAATGGGTCATTCTGTTTAGTCTCTCCATGTTTCCAGAATGATCCAGCATGAACAAGTGGGCATGACCAGTAAGAAAATAATCATAACCGTAACAATACTTATTTATCACTTTCAATTATATAAGCTTTATGCTAAATACTTGTATAAGCTTATTTAAAATCTGCAATAATTACGTGAGGTAGATCTTATCCCCATGTTTTACAGATTAGGAGACTGTGGTTCCAATACTCATTATGGAACATACTCATGGTAGAGCCAGGGTTTTTAACACAAATCTATTCAGTTTCAAAATCCATCCCATTACCCACTGCATCATATTGCCTCCCTGGGCTGCAAAAGAAATGTAAAAGTATCAGAAAATGTGTACTTTAAAAGTGTTTGAAACCTTATTCATTGACACATTTGCTACTCATCTAGACCTCTAAGCTTCCTTTCAGGAAAATAATCACTTCAAGCCTAAATATGCTCTCAGGTAATCTGGCAAAACTGTTGGAAACTGTGTTCTTATTTTCCCTCTGACCCCCCAGGCACCCTGCTGAGATGCCTGATGTAGGACTTCCTTTCATGTTCAGCACCTAAAAAAAATCCCAGCAGAATTCCCGCAGCCTGAAATGGACACTGCAGCTCTCGTTATGTGGTGAATCTTGGGTGACACTTTCTGGCTAACAGCTCAGGTGGAAGGAATTGAGATGCCCTTATCCAACCCCACAGCCGTGTCCTGGATTTTCAGCCATACCTCTCCTCTCCAATGTGCCTTCTTTTATTTTCCATTCAATTGGATCCAGGGACAAGTCCATTTTAAAAAGCACTACTCTTCACCACAGGATTAAGAAAATGTCAGGACATATATATTTTTTTTCTTTGAGACAGAGTTTCACTCTTGTTGCCCAGGCTGGAGTGCCATGGGGCAATCTCTGCTCACTGCAACCTCTGCCTCCCAGGTTTAAGCGATTTTCCTGCCTCAGCCTCCCAAGTAGCTGGGATTACAGGAATGTGCCACCGTGTCTGGCTAATTTTTTGTATTTAGTAGATATGGGGTTTCATCATGTAGGTCAGGCTGGTCTTGAACTCCTGACCTCAGGTGATCCACCTGTCCAGCCTCCCAAAGTGCTGGGATTACAGGCGTGAGCCACGGTGCTGGCCAGGACATATACTTTTGAAATAAAACCCATATGGTGTCTGGTATTCATCACTCTTGATGCCCCACAGTTTCCAACCTAACATATCGGTCCTGCCCCCTATTTGATAAATGTAAATGCTATCATGACTTCCTCAACTGTTCAGGCTACCTACCCAGATGAATTGGTCAGGCAACCAATTATCAATGGGAGGGTGGGGTTACAATGAAAAGAAAAGAATCCAAGAAAGCATAGTCCCTTGGTTGAGGACTCCACCTGCTGTGTTAAATTTGTGACTGATAGGTTTTATGCATGGTGCTAGCACTCAGATTATTTGTGAGCATTTTAACAAGGACTGTGAGGCGGCACTCTTTCAACCCAGTGGAATGAATCTAATGTTTGGAATTCCCAACCCCAACTGACAAGTAGGACTCAAAAAACAATACCCCAACATGAAAGCCTCAGAAACACCTTAGAAATAAAAGTTTGCCTCTAACTTTCTCTTGCTCTCCTATCTCTCAGTCTCATTCTCCCCTAGGGCTAACCACAGAAACTATAATCCTTCTTCCCCGAGGCAGGTCACAGAAAGCAGAATGCTTTTTTTTTTGAAAGGCAGCCATAAAACAGAAAAATATCCTATGTGAAAACTAGTCACAAGTTATCTGACCAACTTTATTTGACTGTAAGTTATAAAACCCCCCTTCCAGAGAGGGACCTGCCCCAAACCCAGAAGGAAAGATGCAGACACAATGAGGTCAAGAGTCTAGACAGACTGGCTTTGCTGGATTTCCCAATCAGTCTATTAGCATGAGCACATACCCCTTTTGTCCAATCACATTTTTACATGGCTTTCTATACTTTATTGAACATAAGCATAAAAATGAACAATTTCCCCTGTATTTGGGGATCTTCATTCTAAAGATTCCCAAGTATACATGTTAAATAAATGTATATGCCTTTTCGCTAATGAACTTGCCTTTTGCAATTTGATTTTTCAGTGAAACTTCAGGTGGAGAGGTTAACCCTTTCGGCCCTTTACAGGGAATTGTAGAGGAGAAATTATATATTTCATACTTCATGTAATACTCTAATATTTTGATGCCATTTTATGTACATACAAAGCCAACCCTGACAATGTAGACAAAGGAAAGGGCACTCTACTAAAAATTGAATACAAGGAACCTTATCATAGTCAGCTGTTGAAGTAGAGTTTTTTAAAGGTATTTAATCATGTTAGGGTTGTTTACTAGATGGTAGATAATTTCTAGAACTCTGACTGATATGCTTCTATGATTTTGTGTAATTCAGAAAAAGATGCTCTTTACCTAGAAGCATTCAAGCACATTTTGTCTAACCATCACTACTATTATCCTCACTAAATAGTAGTTCGCAATTAAATGTATGACCTGAAACTATAAAAAACCTAAAAGAAAACCTAGACAAAACTTCTGCTAACATTGGCTCAGGCATATAATTTATGGCTAAGACCTCAAAAGCAAATGCAACAAAAAGACAAATAGATAAATGGGACTCAAACTAGCTTCTGCATAGCAAAATAAATAATCAACAGAGTAAATAGACAATGTAAAGAATGGGAGAAAATATTTGCAAACTATGCATGTAACAAAGGACTAATATCTGGAACCTACAAGGAACTCAAACAAGGAAAAAATGAAAGAACCCCATTAAAAATTGGACAAAGGACAGAAACATACATTCCTCAAAAGAAGACATCCAAGTGGCCAATAAACATATGAAAAAAAGCTCAATATCACTAATCATAAAAGAAATGCAATTAAAATTGCAATGAGATACCATCCCACACCAGTCAGAAAGGCTATTATTAAAAGGTTTTTAAAAAACAGATGGTAGTGAGGATGCAGAGAAAAGAGAACACTTATACACTCTAGGTAGGGATGTAAATCAGAGAGGGACCTGCCCCAAACCCAGTTGTAAATCAGTACAACTTCTATGAAAAACAGTATGGAGATTTCTCAGAGAACTAAAAATAGAACTACCATTTGACCCCGTAATCACTACTGGGTATCTGCTGAAAGAAAAGAAATTAATTTATCAAAAAGACACCTGTATTCATATGTTTATCACACCACATCATTACTCACAATAGCAAAGTCATAAAGCCAACCTAAGGATGGATCTGATGGATGTGGATGACTGATATATATATATATCATATACCCTGTGTGTGTGTGTGTGTGTGTGTGTATGTGTGTGTATATATATATATATATATATATACACCCTGAAATATTACACAACCATGAAAAAGAATGAAATAATTTTTTTTTTTGCAGCAACGTGGATGGGGCTTTGCCATTATCCTAAGTAAAATAACTCAGAAACAGAAAATCAAATACCATATATTATCACCTATAAGTGCAAGCTCAACAGTGGGTACATATGGACCTACAGAGGGAAATAACAAACACTGGGGACTTCTAAAGAGGAGAGGGTGGGAATGCAGTGAGGGTTAAAAAATAACCTACTGCGTACAGCATTCACTATTCAGGTGATGGGCACACTAGAAGCCCAAACTTCATCATTATGCAATATATCCACATAACAAAGCTGCAACACATCTCCTGAATCTATAAAAACAAAAACGTAAAAAAAAAAAAGTAGTTAGTAACTATCTGCTAATGTTTGTCTTCCAGCAAGAATCTCACAGGGAAATTTCCTGAATAATTTTAAAATATATAGTGCTTACTGAGCACTTACTATACTCTCCAACCTATGCAAAAACCTGTTCTACTGCATCCCTACCTAGAGTGTATAAGTGTACTACAAAAAACTGTTTACTCTAAAAGAACTTCAGTCATGGTCCCTGAACCCATACTTGGATGGGGGTGGAGAGGTAGTTGTTTAAAGGCATTTTGGTTTTCCCTTCCTTCTCGGAAGTTTCAGACTAGGTGATAAATTACCTAAGTGCTACCACAAGGTGCACAAAGTGACCCCTGCCCACTATCTCCATGTTTGTGGAATTTGTGACACAAAGATCAATGTATAGCCAGTAGATAGCTTATGTTATTTTAATGAACCAATGTAAATTCTTGAGGAACAACTGAAGAACTGTCCCTTAACTTCTTATTGTTTTCCTTTAAAAACCCACTCATAACTGCTGTTAATGGGAGCATAGGTTCAGGACAACTTGAATCTATGATTCTTGTGCTTTAGTCCTCAACCTTAGCCCAATAAACTCTTTCCTTATATTAAGTTTGCTTCAGTTTCTTCTTTTTAGGTCAACAGCATTTTTACATACTTCCTCTTTGTAAGTAAGAAGACTAAAGCTCAGTGAGGTTTGTAATTTATATGTAGGGCTAAAAAGTCTGGTCAGCAGAGGCAGCAAAATTTAAATCTGAAGAACCAGGTTCTGCCTTTGTTCATAGATATGAATGGAAAAGTAGCATCCTGTGTTATGCTAATTGGAGGCCTCCACATGGAGCAAAGTCGACAGAGAATGCACAGGATGAAGGAACACTAAAGCATTTCACTGTGAACCCTGAAAGAGCCAGTCTTGCTCTTTTTGTAACGTTTCTTAATAGCAACAAAAGTAGTAGGGTGGTTGTTGGTGCTGAGTCTTTAACAAGTAAAATCCTCATGTTCAGCCTGTAGGCGCAATGCCCATTTCTTCCCATGAAAGCCAAAACAAAAGCTCTTGCCCACATTTTCCTCCTGCTTCCTCTGCCTTCTCATTGGCGCTGGCGCTTCCTCATGTGGACCTGGGTAGTGGGTTCTTCTCCCTCCTCTTGGGAACTATGAGTAACAACTATCTTTTCCATGGCAGTCTTCTCCTGATCCACTGGCCTCACCATACCTGAATAATGTAAAAAAACCTACATTTTAAAACGTATTGACAGATTTGTGTAAACTGTCTATGTCTTCAGTTTTTTCCTTCTGTAAAATTGAGATACTAATGGTTATCTTTTTCATCTTGTTAATGAAAAGTTTCTATAAATGAATGTGAATGAAGGGCTCAGCACAGTGCCAGGCCTGGGGTGAGAATCAACAACTGGTAGCATTATCATAATTATTCTTTATGAAATTATTATTATCAATAGAGAGTATCCTTCTGGAAAGTATGGACCAATCTGATTTACCTCTGTATCTCCACTAGCTGGAAAAGAGTTGGCACTAAAAAATGGTCATTGAGTTTTAAATAAATTAAATCATTTATTCTTTCTAAAGACCTTTATGACTAATATTGAGGACTTAACTAAGCCAGTCAACCTTTATGATTAGAGTGCTATAAATTATCAGCATCTCTGTAGAATGACTGAGCAAAACTACGAGTTTTGGGGCATACATGTTTTAACTTATTTAACTTCTAACTAAATAAATAGGTGAACATAAAAATTCACACCCATAAAAGCAAGAAAGTGACAAGGAAAATTCTTCCATGTGTATTTTTAACCATCTTGCCATATAAACTATTAAGAGTTTGGAGTTTGGGATATATCCTTTGAGGAAAAAAATCATAAATTTTTAAAAATGATATAAATAATAAATGTTCTTCCCTCAGAATATGATGTCTGCAGGGGACAAACAAATGTCACATTAAGTGGAGAGAGTCAACGTCCTTCATAAGCAGACTTATTCTAAAACTATTCCATCTTAAATTTTTAATTCTAACTGTTAATTCCAGAGGCACATCATAACATGAAGTTCTGGTGAGTGAAGCAGAGCCACTCTCAGGAAGACTTTGGACTCTAATGACAATTAGAGAGTAATGAGGTATTTCGAGCTTTTGTCACATATGTGCAATCTCTGATCTGGCTCCAACATGGATTTCTTTGCCTGTGTTGGGGAAATGTTACCCGGTGCACCAAGCAGAGAGCATTGGTGTTAAAACCAGTTACCGTTGTGTCTGAGCAATGATTTCTTGGCACATAAAACTCTCTATAATACTTCCAAAATTTGCCGTAGCTATGGGAAAACAGGATGTGAGAGAACTGTGCTGCTACAGGAAATTTCTAAATACCATTAGCACTGCTTCAGAATGACAAAGTGGTTATAAAGTAATGGCCACAAAATTGCTCCTCAGTCTTGTTCTGATGCCCTCTCTGTGGGCTGAAGTTGACTGATTTAAGGAGCAGTTTCAGTTCTCCTCTTGCAGTCTCCCTTTTTTTGTGGTGGTTTGTTTGTCTTTTCATTTCTGTCACAATACTTATCCTTTATTAAGATAATAGCAAAATTTGGACCAATATCTGTAACCCATATCTTCTTAATTACTGGTGGTTTTTATATATTCCTAAACCCACTGATGTACATGGCTAAAATTGCATCCCTTTTTTCCAATAATGGCTAATCCTTAGTGTTGATCTGAGGGAAAAATACATGTAAAGAGTATTTAAATCATCATTATAATGTGCCTAAGGCGTGCTGACCACTGTACCAATTTACACTCACTGTCTCTAATTCTTATATAAATACTCCAGGCTAGAAGTTCTCATTTTACAAATGAGGAAACTGAGACTCCAAGAGGTTAAACAAGGCAGTGAAAATCACTCAGATGTAAGTTGTGGCTTATGAACTCTACGGCCCATACACTTTCCTATTATTGCATTTTGTGTTTCAAATTACCATTATTTCCAGTGAATCTCTAAAATTTAAAAAAAGTACTTCTTTGGTTATTTAACACAGAAATTCACCTGCTTCTGTCTGGTGAATGTTAAGAAATAGGAAAAAAGCATTGCCTTTCTGGCATATTCAAATCAGCCTGGTTCCATAGCATTTCTGAGGAACTCTAATTTTTTAGGCCCTATGCAGCCTTCAAATTGAATAGATAATTCCTAATGTTCTCCTTTCTTGGGAAAACATTTCTACTCCACTGTGAGGATCAGGTTCCCTCCTGTTGTCACTGTTCCCAAAGCTGAGCTAAGAAGATAGACGCTATGTGATTCTATGAAGATCTAGGACTGGGTGGCCTTCTGATGAGGCATTTAATTGGGGAGTTTAGCACTCATTCATGCAACAAACACTGCAGGGCTGTTGATAGTGCTGGGGCCAGGACCTTTTAATCCTGACGGTTGTTCTGTCTTGCTGAGGTGATTTCCTCAGCTTAGCATATAAAACAGAATTATCAAGCAGAAAGCTGCTTGAATGCCAGTGAACAAGCACTGGGACACTAGCTATGTCATCTTAGGTTAAACTAGCAAAATACCAGGAACGAGAAGTCCCCTCACGCCCCACCAAGACCCAGTGAATCAAAGGACAGCCAGCTTCTTGTTAAGCTCCCTTCATCAGCAGCCTACATTAACCAACTGCCATTGTGGGTGCATGTTTCCCTCTCTCTCTTCTCTTCTTTGCTTTTTGCCTCGCAAGTGTTTAGAGTTTCTCTAACCCATTCCCCAGCCTTCTCATAAACTATTCATGTAGATAAATTGGAAATGAGTCAGAACTGACACCCCTCTGTGGCCTCAGCTGTTTAGGCAGGACAGGCTCTTCTGCATTGCACTTACAGACTTAACATGAGAAAGTTACTTGTTAAGGACTCATTCCAAAAATTAGCATTTTTCTTGCTATTGAGAAATGTTACAAAAAGAGCAAGATTGGTGATGGAAAGAGAAAAGGGAAGTATAGCAAATTTCAAAATAAGAGAAGCAGTTCTTTCAATGTAGCTTTGCTAAGGTTTGAATAAAATGAAGCCAAGTTCCTCCAGGCCCAGAAGGATACCACTCTCCAATCTCTTTTTGGGTATGAGTGGTATTGAAATGCCATGTCAAAGGGTCTCCTTAATGCATGTAAGCTCTGACAAGACATGCTCAAGGGTGGAGACAAAGACAAAAAATCCAGGGTAAAAATGGGAAGGTAGGGTAATATCCCTAATCCCACACCTAGATATCCTCTCATCTGTGCCTGGCTGAGTAGATTAAAATTATCTCACAATTTTTCTTACTTTGTTGAATTTTTAAAATACGAAAGAGAAAGTGGGATAATTTATGGTTCACATTTCATGTTCCGAATTAACCACTGTTAAATCTTGGCATATTTGCTTCAAGGTTTTTTTTTTTTTTTTTCCTTTAAAGTTAATATTTCTCGATTTCATAAAATTGAAAACTGCTTTAAAGGAATTTTTAAGAATTGAAAATCAAAAGGAGCATTCAAAAAGATGCTCAAGATGATACTCTCATTAGAGAATTTTAAATTAAAACAAGAAAGATACCACTGCCTACCTATTCAAATGGCTAAAATCCGGAACACTGCCACCACCAAATGCTGGCAGGAATATGGAGCAACCAGAACTCTCATTCATTGCCAGTGAGAATGCAAAATTGTACAACCACTTTGGAGGACAATTGAGCAATTTCCTATAAAATCCAACATAGTCATACCATGTGATCCAGTAATCATGCTCCTTGGTGTTTATCTAAAGAAGTTGAAAACTTACATTGACACAAAAATGTATATAGTTGTTTAGAGCAGCTTTATTTATAATTGCTAAAACTTGGAAGCAGCCAAATGTCCTTTAGTAGATGAATACGTTTTTAAAAAAACCCAAAGCAAACAAACAAACAAACAAAAACTGGTACATCCAGACAATGGAATATAATTCAGAGCCATGAAAAAGACATGAAAGAAACTGAAGTGTATATTACTAAGTGAACAAAGCCAATCTGAAAAGCCTAGATACCGTATATTTCCAATTATATGACATTCTGGAAAAGGCAACATTATGGAGACAGTAAAACGATTAGTGATTTTCATGGGCCAGGGAGTAAGTAGAATAAATAGATTTTTTAGGAGAGTAAAGCTGTCCTATGTATGAAACTATAATGACAGATATATGCTTCTGTAGTCTGAATGTTGTATCCCCTCACCCACAAATTTACATGTTGAAACCTATTCACCTATGTGATAATATTAGTAGATAAGGCTTTTATGAGACTATTAGATCATGAGCAGGGAATTCTCATGAATAGGATTAGTGCCTTTATAAAAGTGGCCTCAGACAGGAGAATCGCTTGAACCCATGAGGCGGAGATTGCAGTGAGCCCAGACCGCACCCCACACCATTGCACTCCAGTCTGGGCAACAAGAATGAAACTCCATCTCAAAAAAAAAAAAAAAAAAAGTGGCCTCAGAGAGCTACCTTGTCTCTTTCACCCGTGAAACAATATAAAACTTTTAATTTCTCAGGTGAGGACGCAGCAAGAAGGCATCACTTATGAATCAAATGGGCCATCACCAGACACTAAATCTACTGGTCCCTTGATCTTGGACTTCCCAGCCTCTAGAACTGGGAAATTTCTATTGTTTATAAGTTATCCAGTGTTTGATGTTTTGTTATAGGATCCTGAATGAACTAAAACATGTCATTACACATTATGTCAAAACTCATAAGATGTACAACTCTGAGTGAGCCTTAATACAAACTACAAAGGCTGGGTGATAATGATGTCAATGTAAGTTTGTCAGTTTTAACAAATGAATCACTCTGATGTGGGATATTGATATCTGTAGAGACTCCCTGTGTGTGAGGTCAAGGAGTATATGGGAATTCTCTGAATTGTCCTCTTAATTTTGCTGTGAACCTAAAACTGTTCTAAAAAATAGTCTATTTTGAATAAAACCACAAAGGTGAAGTATTTTTTTAAACTTAATTCTCACCATCCATGCATTTTTATTATTGAAATAGTTGGGTGCTATTTTCTGAATATACAAGTAAAATGATGGATTTATATGCAGATGGATGAGAATAAATAAACAAATATAAATATTTATATAAAATAATTTATAAAGTACATGCTATTTTGATAATAAAGTAAATTTTACTTGAGGTTAAAATATAGAAGTTGAAAAAATTAAAATTAATATTCTCAACTATGGTTTCAAAAAGATGATATGAAACTTTTGGTAAAAGTTAGAATCATTATGCTTTTTTTAAATGATGTATATCAATTTTAAGCCATTTCTATAATTTACTCTGCTTTAGAAGGATGCCACCAATCTCACCAATCTTATCGACACTCCTCAACTCTTCCTCTGGATTTTTGCTTACTGGTATTCCTATGTCAAGATAAACTTTTATAATATCAGCATTTAGTTGTTAACCATAATTCTAATGATTGGTTTTACTCCTATATTTAGTGGATATACTAGTGTTAAACAAAATTTATGGGAGACCATGTTTTTGGACTAGCCTCCTGTACTAGATCCCAGCAGGCCAGACCAAACCAGAATGAAGCTACTAATACTAGGTGCCATGTAATCAAACTGAACGTTGAAGGGGGCCAGTTTTCCAAAATAATTCAAAACAAAATGCAGAAGATCTCAATCAACTTAAGTCAGCATATTAAGGAAGTCCCTTGTGTTTAACACTATAAGGAAAGTAACATTGAAATGACCAGTCTATTTCTTATTCCCTGTTTCTGCTTTTTTCAGCCCTTTTCTGTCTATAAAACCAAGCCTCTGCTCAGCTCATCAAATCACTAATTATGTTTTATAGAATGTGTTGTCCAAATCTAGAATTTCCAATAGAAGCCAATTAAGTCTTTAAACTATATAAATTGAAACTTTATGCCTGACAAAATTAAAAATAAAAATTAAACCCTGAAACTTTATATTCAAATAAGCATAAAAAATAAATTTGTTGTAATTTTGTCTTTTGACAGTATGAAGCAGTAATCCTTTAACACATTTCCCTGTTACCAAAATTTTTATTTTATTATTTTTATTCATCTTTTAATAATTGGAACAGTGTATTATTTATTTATTTATTACGTTAGATAATGTGACTTTTTTCCTTCTTTCCTGGCTTCTTGATTTTAAAAATTTATTCTTCTTATCTTTTTCTTATTCTATTTGCTCTCATATAATGTGGTTAACTTTAGACTCTCTCCCCACAAGTGCATTTTTTGTATAATTTTTCTTTCCTTTTCCTTTTTCTTTTTCACTATGAGATATAATGAGAGCTGGGTACTTTGTGTCACTTCCAATTTTCTACAGCCTGAGGAAGCTAAGGGGTGTGTATTTTTAGTTGGAATAGCTGGGAGCTGTTCTCTGTCCTGAGGTTTTTGTAACAGGAAAAACAGTAATTACATTTATTCCTTCTTGTTGGGGCTAGATGGAGCTGGTTACACCGTTCCAATGGGGACAGACCGGAAAGATTGGTTTTCTAGGATTCATTGCATCTAGTCAAGGTGGGAGACTCCATTCCTGAATAACAAACCTTGAATTCTAGATCGTTTGAAATCTTATATATAACCCTCAAACCCATACATCTCTCTAAGAAGGTCAGTTAGCAACTTATTTTTTTTTCTATTTTGTATCATAGAGATTTCTAGTATTGTATGATCATAATTCATAATTTCTAAAACATTCTCAAGTATTCAAGTTGCTCAATATCTCTGGAACCTCAGATGCTGCAAAAAGTATCCATCATCATACAGTCACATGAAACAAACCAAGGCACCACGCCATGTTCCCTGACTACAAACATGGCAGCAAATAGGAGGCTCTCTGTAGGTAAGAAGAAGCCACCTGTGGTAAGTGATAAATTTTACTTCAAAGCTCTTCTTTTGACAAGGTAAATAAATATTTAAATACAAAAATATTTGTATCCAAATTAGATGTAATAATTTAAAAAATAGAAGCAATCTTAATCTTCTCAAATAAACAAGTAAACGATGATGGCTCTCAATCATAAGAGATCACAAAGCTTCAAAAATTGTGTTTAAATACAGTAGTTGTAAGTGACACAAAGAAAACTGTGATAAAAGGTCCTAAACAAGCTATTGGGTTGAAAAGGTCCAATACAGCACCTACGCTCTTTTACCATTTTGTCCCCATGCCTGCTACAGTGTCTGGCAGTATAAATGCAATGAAGGAGAAAATTAACGAAAGGGTGAATCTGACTACTCTCCTAGGAGAAAGAAGGAAGATGATACTGCTCAAATGCAATCAATTCCAAGACACCACTTCTAAATACTGGCCCCTATCTCAAGGATACCACTATCTAGGATACTACACAAATGTATTTATTTTTTCTTTTCAATGGAATGAGAAGTTTATGTGTCTTCTTAATGAATTCAGGTCATTTAAAAATTTCAAAAGGAATATTCATTACATTGAGATTCTACCAAGTTCTGAGCAGCCACATTCTTTTTGCTTTTCTTAGCTCCTAATTACTGTAAAATTTTGACAAGTGGTTACACATTCAAATATCTGTACTCAGTTCTTCACAGATTCCCAGAATCCTTTAATCATCTCAGCACTGTCAGCTGCGTCAGCACAGTACCAGAGAGGGGACTACAGCCAATCAGATGTGGAGCAGCCTCGTGCTTCCTCCTTTTAAACTCAGAGTGGCAGACAGGATGCAAAGCAAAGCATAGCCCAAAAGCTAGAGTGTCTTTTCAAAGACCAAATGAAATTTAATGAAAGAGGAAAGTTTTTATTAAAATGAGGAATCAGAGAAACCAAAAAAGTTGGAGACATTTTAGAGGAGTCAGGAAGTAGCGACTTTGAACTTAAAGAATGTTGAAGATTTTGAATACGTGGTCAGGAATCTTTAAACTACCTACACAAAGACTTCACATCAAATCACAAAGAGGGAGAACAACATAAAACTTTTAATTTCTCAGCATGTTGTAGTTTATTCATCTGATCTTCACAATTTTGTGACTCATTTGATTTATCCTCAATGAGCAAATAATTCAAAAAAGGATAGGTTATTTATTCATTCATTCATTTAGTGGACAATTGTAGTCACTTAGCTTGGCATAAGATAAAAGACAGTTCCTGGTCATGTCATGGATAGGCAGACAAATAAATACATAAATATCATAAATAAAATTCTGGCTGGCAATCAAGAAAAGATAATGTGATCTTTACCTCATTCCGTACAGTAAGATAAGTGTTGTCAATATGTTCATGTAGTACTACTTGAAATAATACAAAAAGACCCAGCTTAAATGATTATGTCTCCATTTCTTGAATGATAAATATAGTTAAGTAGAAAACATGTTAATTGTTGCTGAAATGGGGCTGTAGTAAAACAGAAGAAGGGCAGGGCCTGGTGGCTTATACCTGTCATCCCAGCACTTTGGTAGGCCAAACTTTGGATCATCTGAGGTCAGGAGTTCAAGACCAGCCTGGTCAACATGGTGAAACCCCAGCTCTACTAAAAATACAAAACATAGCCAAGTGTGGTGATGCGCACCTGTAATCTCAGCTACTCGGGAGGCTGAGGCAGGAGAATCGCTTGAACACGTGAGATGGAGGTTGCAGTGAACTAAGATCACGCCACTGCACTCCAGCCTGGGCAACAGAGCAAGACACTGTCAAAAAAGAAAAAAAAAAGGAGAAGGAGGAGGAGGAAAATATGCTCTTCTATGGAGAGACTTCAAGTTCTTCCAGTTTTTCCAGAGTTAAATCAGCAGCTTCCAGCTGTGCAAACTTGGCCAAATTTATTAAACTCCACATATTTCAGTTTCATCATCCTGAAATGTGAACAATAATACTACTTATCTCAGGGTTTTTTTGAGGATTACGTTAAGAGGCACAGAGGACTTAGAGATGTTGCCTCACCCATAAAAAGTAGTGTATAGGTGGAAGCTATGATTATTATCCAAGATATATTATCTGTAAATGAAACAGATTGAGAAAAAAAGCAGTATGAATTCAATAATATAAAATGATGTACATATTAATATGTTCACATATGTATGTAAAGGCACACATAAAATTATTTCTGAAGTATGTCCGTTTTACTAATAACAATATTTAACGCTTGAGTGAGGGCAAAAATATGGAAGTTACTTTTAACTTTTATTTGAGGTTCAGGGGTATGTGTGCATGCTTATCATATATGTAAATTGTGTGTCATGGGGATTTAGTGTACAGATTGTTTCATCACTTATGTAATAAGCATAGTACCCAAAAGGTAACTTTTTGATTATCACCGTTCTCCCACCTTGCACCCTAAGTAGGCCCTGATATGTTGCTCTCGTCTTTGTGTTCATATGTATGCAATGTTTAGCCTCCACTTGTAGGTGAGAACATGCAATATTTGGTTTTCTGTTCCTATGTTAGTTAGCTTAAGATTGTGTCCTCCAGGTCCATCCATATGGCTGCAAGGAACATGATTTCATTCTTTTCTATGGCTGCATAGTATTCCGTAGTATATATGTACTACATTTCTTTTTCCAGTTTACCATTGATGGGCCTTTAGGTTGAATCCATGTGTTTGCTATTGCAAATACTGCTGCAATGAATGTACACATGCCTGTGTCTTTACAGTAGGATGATATATATTCCTTTGGGTATATACCTGATAACAGGATTGCTACTTTGAACAGTAGTTCAGTTTTAAGATCTTTCAGAAAATGCCAAACTGCTTTTCACAATGGCTGAACTAATTTATATTTCCTCCAGAAGTGTGTAAGCATTCCCTTTTCTCCACAACTTTGCTAGCACCTGTTATTTTTAGATTTTTAAATAACAACCATTCTGACTGGTGTGAGATGGTATCTCATGGTGGTTTTGATTTGCATTTCCCTAATAATCAGTGATGTTGAGCATTTTTTCATATGCTTGCTAATTACATGTAGGTTTTCTTTGGAAAAGTGTTTGATCATGTCCTTGGCCCACTTTTTAATGGGGTTGTTTGTTTTTTGCTTGCAAATTTGTTTAAGTTTCTTATGTATTCTGGATATTAAACCTTTGTCAGATGCATAGTTTGCAAAAACTTTCTCCCATTCTGTAGGTTGTCTGTTTATTCTGTTGATGGTTTCTTTTGTTGGGCAGAAGCACGTTAGTTTAATTTGGCCTTATTTATTAATTTTTGTTTTTGTTGCAATTGCTTTGGCATCTTTGTCATGAAATCTTTGCCAGGCCCTATGTCCAGGATGGTATTTCTTAGGTTACCTTCTATGGTTTTTATAGTTTTAAGTTTTCTATTTAAGTCTTTAATCCATCTTGAGATTTTTGTATATATTATAAGGAAGGAGTATAGTTTCAATCTTCTGCATATGACTGGCCATTTATCTCAACACTATTTATTGAATAGGGATTCCTTTCCCCATTGCTTATTTTTGTCAACTTTGCCAAAGATCAGATGGTTGTAGGTGTACGGCATTATTTCTGGGGTCTTTATTCAGTTTCACTGGTCTACATGTCTGTTTATGTCCCAGGACCATGCTGTTTTTGTTACTGTAGCCTTGTAGTATGGTTTGAAGTCAGGTAATATGATGCCTCCAGCTTTGTTCTTTTAGCTTAGTATTGCCTATTTGAATAGTATTATTATTCAGGCTCTTTTTTCTTTTTTCCATATGAATTTTAAAATAGTTTCTTCTAATTCTGTGAAGAATGTCATTAGTAGTTTGATAAGAATTAGCATTGAATCTGTAAATTATTTTGGGTAGTAATTGCCATTTTGTATCGATTCTTTCTATCCGTGAGCATAGAATGTTTTTCTGCTTGTTTGCATCATCTCTCATTTCTTTGAGAAGTGTTTTGTAATTCTCATTGTAGAGGTCTTTCATCTCCATGGTTAGCTGACTTCCTATGTATTTTATTTTGTTCTTTTTGTGGCTATTGTGAATGGAATTGTGTTCCAAATTAGGCTCTCTGTTTGGATGTTGTTGGTCTATAGGAATGCTACTGATTTTATACATTGATTTTGCATCCTGAAACTTTGCTGAAGTTGTTTCTCAGGCCAAGGAATTTTGGCCAGAGGCTATGGGGTTTTCTAGTTATAGAATCATATCAGCCACAAACAGGGATAGTGTGATTTTAATTCTTCCTAGTTTGATGCCTTTTATTTCTTGTCTTGCCTGATTTTTCAGACCAGGTCATCCAGTAGGCCAGAGCACTCAGTGGTGATTGAATAGGAGTGGTGAGAGAAGGCATCCTTGCCTTATGTCGGTTTTCAAGGAGAATACTTCCAGCTTTTGCCCATTCTGTATGATGTTCTCTGTAGGTTTGTCATAGATGACTCTTATTACTCCTTCAACATCTAGGTTTTTTTTACAGTTTTCAACATTAAGCAATGTCGAATTTTATCAAAAGCCTTTTCTGCATCTAGAGATAATCATGTGGTCTTTGTCTTTAGTTCTGCTTATCTGATGAATCACATTTATTGATCTGCATATGTTGAACCAACTTTGCATCCTAAGGAAAAAGCCTACTTCATCACGATGTAGTAGCTTTCTGATGTGCTGCTGAATTCAGTTTGCAATTTTTTTGTTGATATTTTTTGCATCAATACTCATAAACAATATTGTCCTGAAGCTTTCTTTTTTTGTTGTGTCCCTGCAAGATTTTGGTATCAAGATGATGCTGGCCTCATAGAATTGTGGGGGAGTCTCTCCTCAATTGTTTGGAATACTTTCAGTAGGAATGATACCAGCTTTTCTTTGTACATCTGGTAGAATTCAGCAATGAATCTATCTGGTCCTGGGCGTTTTGGGGGTTGTCAGGATTTTTACTTACTGATTCAATATTGGAACTCATTATTGGTCTGTTCAGATATTCAATTTCTTCCTGGTTCAGTCTTGGGAGGTTGTATGTGTCCAAAAATTTACCCATTTTTTCCCCTAGATTTTCCAGTTTGTGTGCATAGAGGTGTTGATAGTAGTCTCTGATGGTTATTTGTGTTTCTGTGGGGTCAGTGGTAATGCACTCTTTGTCATTTCTAATTGTGTGTATTTGGATCTTCTCTCTTTTTTCTTTATTGGTGTAACTAGCAGTCTATTTATCTCAGAAATTTTTCCAAGGACCAACTCCTGAATTCATTGATCTTTTGTATGGTTTTTCATGTCTCAGACTCCTTCAGTTCAGCTCTGATTTTGGTTATTTCTTGCCTTCTGCTAGCTTTGGGGTTGGTTTGTGTATGGTCAATTTTAGAGTATATGCCATGTGCAGGTGAGAAGAATGTATATTCTGTTGCTTTGGGGTGGAATGTTCTGTAGATGTCTTCTAGGCCCATAGTTCAGGTCCTGAATATCTTTGTTCATTTTCTGCCATGCTGATATGTCTAATACTGTCAGTGGGGTGTTGAAGTCTCCCACTATTATTGTGTTGTTACCTAAGTCTCTTTGTACATCTCTAAGAAATTGCTTTATGAATCTGTATGCTCCTGTTTTGGGTGTATATATAGTTAGAATATTTAACAGTTAGGTCTTCTTGTTGAGTTGAGTACTTTAACATTATGTAATGCCCTTCTTTGTCTTTTTTGATCTTTGTTGGTTTAAAGTTTGTTTTGTCTGAAACTATGATTGCAACAGACACTTTTTTCTGTTTTCTGTTTGCATGGTAGATTTTTCTTTATCCCTTTATTTTGAGCCTATGGGTGTCATTGCATGTGAGATGGGACTCTCGAAGATAGCATACCATTGGGTCTTGCTTCTTTATTCAACTTAGCAGTCTGTGCCATTCAACTGGGGCATGTAGCTTGTTTATTTTCAAGGTTAATATTGATATGTGTGAAGTTGTTCCTGTCATCATGTTGTTAGCAGGTTATTATGTAAACTTGTTTGTGTGGCTGCTTTATATTGTTAATGGTCCATGTAAGTAAGTATGTTTTTGTAGTAGCTGGTAACAGTTTTTCCTTTTCTTGTTTAGCACTCACTTCAGGACATCTTGTAAGGCAAGTCTGGTGGTAATAAAATGCCTCAGTATTTACACATCTTAAAAGGATGTTTCTCCTTCACTTACAAAGCTTACTTTGGCTGGATATGAAATTCTTGTTTATGTTTTTTTCTTTAAGAGTGCTGAAAATTGCCAGGCGCAGTGGCTGATGCTTCAGGTGGATCACCTGAGGTCAGGAGTTCGAGACCAGCCTGGCCAACATGGCAAAACCCCGTCTCTACTGAAAACACAAAAATTCGTCAGGCGTGGTGGCGCATGCCTGTAATGCCAGCTGCTCGGGAGGCTGAGGCAGAAGAATCACTTGGACCTGGGAGGTGGAGGTTGCAGTGAGCTGAGATAGTGCCACGGCACTCCAGTCTGGGTGACAGAGAAAGACTCCATCTAAAAAACAAAACAAACAAAAAAAAAACGCTGAAAACTGACCCCCATTCTCTTCTGGCTTTTAAGGTTTGCTGAAAGGTCTATTTTTAGCTTAATTGAGTTCCATTTGTATGTTACCTGTCCCTTCTCTCTAGCTATGATTAACTTTTTTATTTTTTATTTTTTTTGACCTTGGAGAATGTGATGACAATGTCTTGGGGATGATCTTCTTGAGTAGTGTTTCATAGGGATTCTCTGCATTGCCTGAATTTGAATGTTGTCGTCTCTGGTAAGTTTGGAAAATTTTCATGGACAGTATTCTGAAATATGTTTTCCAAGTTGCTTGCTTTCTCTCCCTCTCTTTCAGGGACACCAATGAGTGTGTGATTTTGTCACTTTACATGATTGTATATTTCTTAAGGATTTCATTCATTTTTCTTTATTGATTTTTCTTCATTTTTTCTGACTGAGTTATTTTAGAAAGCCAGTAATCAAGTTCCGAGATTCTCTCCTCATTTTGGTCAGTTCTGCTGTCAATGTTTGCAATTGTTTTTGAAATTCTTGAAATGAGTTTTTCAGCTCTATCATTTCTGTTTGTTTTTTCTAAAAATTGCCATTCCGTCTTTCATCTCCTGTATTGTTTTGTTGTATTTCTTAAAATCCTTGGATTGGGTTTCAACTTTCTTCTGAATGTCTACGATCTTTGTTTCTAGCCATATTCTCACTTGTATTTCTGTCATTTCAGCCATTTCAGCCTGCTTAAGAACCATTGCTGCGGAACTAGTGTGTAGTTGTTTGGAAGTAAGAAGATACACTGGCATCTTGAGTTGCCAGAGTTTTTGTGCTGGTTCTTTTTCATCTGTGTGGGCTGATGTTGCTTTCACCTTTGAAGTTGCTGTCCTTTGGATAGGTTTTTGTTTCTTTTGTATACTTTGATGTGCTTGGTGTTTGATTGTGGTATAAGATGGGTTCAGTCATCTGGCTTCATTTCTGGTAAACTTTTGGAGGGGCAAGTCTCAGCTGGGCATGCCTGGGCTACATGCTCTAACTCTAAGGGCTGGTATCAGGCCCCTGGCTTTGTTCTCTGGCCTCTCGAGGTTGGGTATGTACTGTGTTGGAGGGACTGAGGTGTTCCTGGACTGTTGGTCACAGCTCCCCAAAGGGTGGTGCCAGCCAAAGTGCTTCATCATGTGGTAGCAGTGGAATCGATGCTTGTTTGAATATGCCGGAAGCAGCGGCAGCATGCTGGGCTGCACGCTTGTCAGCTCGGGGGGAATGCTGGCAGACCCAGGGATACTGGCTTCCATGTAGGAGTTGGTAATAACTGTAGTGGTTACATGGCAGGGGAGAAAGGTTGGGGCTGCTGGGGTCCATTTGTGCATTTGCACCCATGGCAGTGTCAGTATAGGGGTGGGGCCCTGGTGAGTGCCAGGCTAGTGACTGCGAGCACTTTCATGCCAGTGGCAGTGGGGAATGGGTGGGGGACTGCTGGTGTCCCTGCATGTTTACACTGGTGGCAGTGGCAGCACAAGGCAGAGGCAGGGTTGCTGGTGTCCACACATGTATTCATGCCAACAATGGTGATGTGGTGGTGCGGTGGTGGGAGGAGGGGCATGGCGCACTCATGTTGGCAGCAATGGCATGACGGGATGCATATGCACTCATGTAGTGGCAGAGAAGGGGAGGCAAGGTCCACCTGCATACATGCTTGCTGGCAAAGCAATGAGGGAGTGGCCATGGGCAAGTGTATGCCAGCAAAGTGGCATGGGGGAGGCTGAGGTGGAATGAAGATGCAGACGGCTGGTATGTGTCAGTGGGGGACTGCTCTGCTGGAGCTGTCTGATGTTCAGGCATGGTCTGCCAGTGCAGAAGCTATGATGCAACTTCAGGACAGCACTCCAGTTGGGCATCCAAGGCTGAATTGCTAACAGGCATGGCCAGGCTGGGGTCCTGAGAGAAGGCGGCAGACAGAAAGACTGACTCCATCTCATGGGCAAAATTGCCCTTCTCTCTTCAGGTCCAACACTTCTCCTGAGGCTAGAGTCTCCGAGGGGAACATGGTGAGCCTTGGGGGACGGGTGTCCCTGGCTGTGCTCTGGAGGAGTTTTTTAGTGAAATGTTTCGGCCAACGGAAAGAGAATCATGAAAAAAAAGGGGAATGTAAAAGTTTATTTATTCAATTATATATGTCAATTTCTATTATGTTCCCATTTTGAAGTGGAGATCCTTGAAAAGATTCAAGGATAACCATGGTAAGTCAATAGCCAATCAATATGTATGGTGTTATCATAAAAGTTGACTAAAGAAATAGTACAATATTACCTAAAACAACCTGTGTCAGATGGTAGATGGTAGTGTGTCTTACCATCATGCTCATGAATTATTTTATCAAAACATTTCAAAGACAAGTGGCAATTGCCTTTTTTTTCCATGTAGTTCGCCAGTTGTTCCTACACCATTTGTTTAAAAGACTATTATTTGTCCCATTTAATGGTCTTGACATTCTTAATGGGAATCATTTGACCATACACACATGGATGTATTTTTGATCTCTCAATTCTATTTCATTGATTTATGTCCTCACGCCATACCATAATGTCTTGATTACTCTAGTTTTTTGGTAAGTTTTTAAATCAGAAAAATGAGTCATAGTTTTTTGTTCTTCCTTTTCTTTTTCTTTTTTTTTTTTTTTTTTTTTTTTTTGAGACGGAGTCTCGCTCTGTCGCCCAGGCTGGAGTGCAGTGGCCGGATCTCAGCTCACTGCAGGCTCCGCCTCCCGGGTTCACGCCATTCTCCTGTCTCAGCCTCCTGAGTAGCTGGGACTACAGGCGCCCGCCACCTCGCCCGGCTAGTTTTTCGTATTTTTTAGTAGAGACGGGGTTTCACCATGTTAGCCAGGATGGTCTCGATTTCCTGACCTCGCGATCCGCCCATCTCAGCATCCCAATTGTTCTTCCTTTTCAATATTGCTTTGGTTATCCTGGTCTCTTGCAATTCCATCTGAATGTTAGAATCAGCTGGACAAGTTCTGCAAGAAGTCTTCTGGGATTCTAATAGCAATTACCTTGAATTTTTAGATTACTTTTGGAAGTATTGCCATTTTAACAATACTAAGTCTTCGAATTCATGAACATCAGATTTTTTCTTTTATTTAGATCTTCTTTCATTTAGTATCTTTCAATAATGTTTCATAGTTTTCACAGTATACATTTTACAGTTGTTTTGTTAAATGTTTTCCTAAATATGTTATTGCTTTTGACGCTACTATAAATTTTTTCCTAAATATGTTATTGCTTTTGATGCTACTATAAATTGAATGGTTTTCTTAATTTTATTTTGAATTTTTTAGTGCAAGTGTACAGAAATCCTGTTGTGTTTTTTTTAATATATTGATTTTGTGTCTTGCAGTCTTACTGAGGCCATTTATTATCTGCAATAAATTGTTAGTAAATTTTAAAGATCTTCCATATACACAATCATGTCATTTTCAAGTAGCTATAGTTTTACTTTCTTATTTCCAACCAGATGACATTAATTTACTTTTCTTGCATAATTTCCCTGGCTAGCATCTTCCATGCAATGTTGAAGAGATGTTGTGAGAGTGGACATCTCTGTCTAGTCCCCGATCTTAAGAGGAAAAGAAGCTAGTCTTTCACTATTCATCCTGATGCTAGCTATAGGTTTTTTTCATAGATACTCTTTATCAAGTTGAGGAAGTTTTCTTCTATTCCTATTTTGCTGTGTGGTTTATCATGAAAGGAGATGGGATTTTGTCAGATTCTATTTCTGCACCTGTTGAAATGATCATGTGGATTTTGTTTGTGCTTTTTCCTTTTCTATTGACATGATATAATACGTTAATTGATTTTATAGGCAGAGCCATCCTAGAATACAATACAAAGAATTCATATAGTATATAATCTTTTGTTTCTGGCTTCTTTTCTTCAGCATAATGCTTTTCAAATCCATCTGTTTCTCTTATAATCTTATATTCTTAAACCAATAATCAGTTCTAGGCTTATCTTAAATAAACCAATTTCAGCCGCAAAAGAGTTATGAAGGTCATGTGAAATTAAGTTAAAAGCAAAGTTTTTGAGGCAATTGATTAATATTTATCTCAAGTACCTAGATTTGTCCAAAAACTTCTTCCACCTTAATTATTGTCAAGTACTTTGAAATTGATACTTTGATTGCATTAAACTAAGAAAGAGGCAACATACAGTTTAGGAGTACAAATGTTAATTGAAATTCATCAGTTTCTCATATGGTTAATTTTCATTACACATATTTTGGGTTTCGTGGAAAAATTTGATTTGATAAACTATGTAGTTTTCTCATGCTGCCACCTAGGCAAATGATGTAGTAGAAGGATAGGGGAGTTTGAAACTAAGCAAACTAAATTCAAATCTTTGTTTTGCTCTTTTATCAGCTGTGTAATTGTATTCAATTTTCTTAACATTTGTAAATCTCATTTGAGTTATTTGTAAAAGAAAATCTATGCATAACATATGATTTATTATTAAATATGTTAATAACAATAACATTAATAACATAAGAACCTGATATACAGAAGTTGCTTCATAAATGGTTACAAATCTTATAAGAAGTTTTCTCCATAAGGTATGAGGAAGGAATAAAGACAGAAATGTGGACACATGGCTGAACATAATGGATGTTCATTGAATCTTTGCCTAAGGATAGTAAAAGAGAAAAATAGAATTTAATGATCAACATTACAAGACACCAACAGAGGCCATGGAATAGGTGATCTTTAAAAAAGCAAATAAAGAAGAGGAAAAGTTAGTAGCTTTCTATGTTCAGAAGTCATTTCTTTCTTTTTTTTTTTTTTTTTAACAAAGTCTCACTCTGTCACTCAGGCTGGATTGCAGTGGTGCGATCTCGGCACACTGCAACCTCCACCTCCCAGGTTCAAGCAATTCTCCTGCCTCAGCCTCCTGAGTAGCTGGAACTACAGGTTCCATGACACCACACCCGGTTAATTTTTGTATTTTTAGTAGAGACGGGTTTCACCATGTTGGCCAGGCTGGTCTTGAACCCCTGATCTCAGGTGATCCACCCGTCTTGGCCTCCCAAAGTGCTGGGATTACAGACATAAGCCACCATGCCCTGCAATATTCTTCTTTAAATGTATAGAATTGTACTCTAGAATTAGCAAGGTGTTGATACATATTACCCACTTATCAAACTTCTGGGGTAATAAATATCCTTTTCTTTTTTTTTTTTAAATTTATTTATTATTATTATACTTTAAGTTGTAGGGTACATGTGCATAACGTGCAGGTTTGTTACATATGTATATGTGCCATGTTGCTGTGCTGCACCCATCAACTCGTCATTTACATCAGGTATAACTCCCAATGCAATCCCTCCCCCCTCCCCCCTCCCCATGATAGGCCCCGGTGTGTGATGTTCCCCTTCCTGAGTCCAAGTGATCTCATTGTTCAGTTCCCACCTATGAGTGAGAACATGCGGTGTTTGGTGGAAACAACAGGTGCTGGAGAGGATGTGGAGAAATAGGAACACTTTTACACTGTTGGTGGGATTGTAAACTAGTTCAACCATTATGGAAAACAGTATGGCGATTCCTCAAAGATCTAGAACTAGATGTACCATATGACCCAGCCATCCCATTACTGGGTATATACCCAAAGGATTATAAATTATGCTGCTATAAAGACACATGCACACGTATGTTTATTGCAGCACTATTCACAATAGCAAAGACTTGGAATCAACCCAAATGTCCATCAGTGACAGATTGGATTAAGAAAATGTGGCACATATACACTATGGAATACTATGCAGCCATCAAAAAGGATGAGTTTGTGTCCTTTGTAGGGACATGGATGCAGCTGGAAACCATCATTCTTAGCAAACTATCATAAATATCCTTTTCTATTGCCTCTTTATCAGATAGCTCAAGCTAAATCTGTTGCAGTATCTAATAACCCCCTAAATCTTAGTGTCTTCAACTTCAGTCAATCTTTTTCTCTTGTTACATGGTCATCATGGGTTAAATGCAACTCATTGTTCTCATTCTAGGAAACACGACGAACAACCACTGTATGAGATATTTTCAGTCTCATGTCAGGAAAAATAAAACAATGAATAAAGGACATGATGACTCTAAAAATTTCTACTCATTAATGAGACACATGATTCCTACTCACATTTTAGAATCCAGCATCCATAAATAGATTGAAGTGTACAAGAGATATTCAAAAAGTTCATGAAAATGCACATTATGAAATATCTATGCAGGGATTTCAAAGTTTTACACCAAAATAAAGTCATATTAACTTGTTATAACATGTCTGAACAGGATCTAGTTTGAGGTACTAAGAAGGATAAAACATCAGTTTGAACAGAGTCTTTATCAGAGCAACAAGAATTCTAAAATTGATACAAAGCAGACTTTCAATTAATGGGACGCTTGGATGAAAGAATGGT
Source organism: Macaca thibetana thibetana (assembly GCF_024542745.1). Classification (NCBI taxonomy): domain Eukaryota; kingdom Metazoa; phylum Chordata; class Mammalia; order Primates; family Cercopithecidae; genus Macaca; species Macaca thibetana. The sequence goes on along the minus strand of NC_065589.1, from coordinate 104,940,918 downwards.
AAAACCATTGATGCTTTTCAGAAAGTTTATGGGGACAACGCCCTAAAGATATTAGAAACTTACAAATAAATAGTTCATTTTAAGAAGGAATCAGACATTCTTGAAGATGAAGCCCACAGCAGCAGATTATTCACATCAATTTGTGAGGAAAAAATTAATCTTGTTCATGCCTGTATTAACCAGGGTTCTCTACAGGGACCGAACTAATAGGATAGATGTAATTATGAAGGGGAGGTTATTGAGAATATTGACTCACATGATCACAAGGCGAAGTCCCACAATAGGCCCACTGCAAGCTGAGGAGCACGGAAGCCAGTTTAAGTCCCAACACCTCAAAATAAGGAAGCCGATGGTGCAGCCTTCAGTCTGTGGTCAAAGACCTGAGAGCCCTGGCAAATCGCTGCTGTAAGTCCTAGAGTCCACAAGCTGAAGAACTGGGAGTCTGATGTTTGAAGGCAGGAAGCAGCAGCATGGGAGAAAGTTGAAACCTGGAAGACTCAGCAAGTCAAGTCCTTCCAACCTCTTCTGCCTGCTTTATTCTAGCTGCAGCGGTAGGTGATTAGATGGTGCCACCCAGATTGAGGGTGGGTTTGCCCCTCCAAGTCCACTGACTCAAATGTTAATCTCCTTTGGCAACACTTACAGACATGCCTAGGAACAATACTTTATATCATTCAATCTGATCAAGTTAACACTCAATACTGACCATCACAATGCCCTAATTGTAAAAAAACAATGATTAATATCATCCACAATAACCAACATCATAGACATCTTAATTCATTCAGCTTACACAATTCTGACTGAAAAATTAAAGTTGAGCAAATATTCTACTCAATGGGTGCCAAAACCGTTGCACCCAGATCAGCTGCAGATGTGAGCAAAACTTTCAATGGAAATTTTACACGAGAGAGATCAAGATCCTGAAGGATTTCTTTGAAGAATTGTAACAAGAGATTGAACATGGATTTATCAGTACAAACCTGAAGACAAAAAAAAAAAAAAAAAAAAAAAAAAAAAAATGGCTACCAAAAGATAGAAATGGTCCAATTGTGAAATGGTCAAGAGCAAAAGTAATGGCAACAATTTTGGGAGATGCTAAATGCATTTGGCTTGTTGCCTTTGCGGAGGGCCAAAAACTGATAACATCTGAATATTATGAGAGAGTTTTAAGAAAGTTAGCCAAAGTGTTAGCAGAAAAACACCCAGAAATTTTCATCAGAGAGTTCTTCACCACTATGACAATGTTCCTGCTCATTCTTCTCATTAAACAAAGGCAATTTTGTTAGAGTGTAAATAGGAAATCAATAGGCATTCACCTTACAGTCCTCATTTGGCTCCTTCTGACTTTTTATTGTTTCCTAATCTTAAACAAATCTTTAAAGGGCACACTTTTTTTTTTAAGTTAGTAATGTAAAAAAACAGCATTGACATGGTTAAATTCCCAGGCCCCTCAATTCTTCAGAGATACACTGAATGGCTGTCACTATCACTTAAAAGCTGTCTTGAACTCAGTGGAGCTTATGTTGAGAAATAAAGTTTATATTTTTTATTTTTATCACTTAATTCCATTTTTTACAAACTTTTTGAAGTATTTCTATAACCCTTCCACAGGGAAGGGTATAGGATATTTTATGTAGTAATATAATTTAATAGAAACTCCACCCTTCCCTCATTTTCCATAAAAATAAAAGAACATTATGGCTTTAATAAGTACTGAAATATTATCAGGACACAAATTTATGATATCTTTTCATTATATGACAGATATATCCTTCGTAAATGAATTTTTTTCAAGTTTCTGGCTGATGCATTGAGATACATAAAGCTGAGCATTGGCTTTTTGTCATTGTATCAAAATAACATCTTTAGCCAACATTGATTATTATGTTACCAAAATTTTTAGATAATGATAAAAATCTAATTGTGATGAGAATCTCTGATATTTGAAACATATGAGTTAGGAAAGAATTAACTTTATAAAGAAATAGAGAAAACTGCTGACATCTACTAGATAGAAAATTAAGAACAAAATTTATTCAACTTGTGAAAACTGACGTTCTGATTGGTATATATTGAACTAAAAAGATTCTAGAACTATCTATTAATTTCATTTTGACCACCCAATTATATTTTGAAATCATTATTTTGTGGCATTATGTCAAGCAAATTATTTTTCTTTAATATCTCATTGAAAGTTTGACCAATCCCTCTTTTACTATATATTGCAATTTGACTCTGTGCTGAGTGTTGTGATATGCAAGGGAAATGATACCAAATAACTTCCAATATTGAAGTAATTTATTGTATCAGAAACTGTGATCACTGTTTATGTGTGATGTTTCACCTTATTATATTGTCAGCAACTCTGAAGGCTCTGAGATTTTACTTTATTGGGAAGCTAATATGTTAGCTTGCCACAGTTTCATGGATTCTGGTAAATTATATGAGCTTCCTGGTTCAGAAAATATAGTTAATTACAAAAAATAATGGCAATAGCAACGGTATTGGCATTTTTTTTTTTTTTTTTTTTTTTTTTTTTTTTTTTTTTTTTTTTTTTTTTTTTTGCCCTGTGCCTCCAATTCCTGATTTCTACAGGGCTATTCAGCCAGAAAGCATTAGCACATGCTGCGGTATGTAATACAGGAAAGGGATTCTGTGCTTAGAACTCTAATATTTCATGATAGGTAATGAGTATGCCAGCCCTTTGGTCTGGAAAGAGATGTTATCATCACTGCATTTGATGGTAAGCATGCTTGCTATTTGCTCTGGAGGAAAACTCTGTCTCTGTCTTCCAAGGCTATTCTCTATACAAAAATCTTCTAAAAGATAGTTCAGCATAAAGTACAGTAACTGCCTTCCTTATAAGACATAAGATTATGAGATAGCCCTGGAGAATTATGTCACAGCCAGTATCTGCTTCTTATTGCTAATTCTCTGTCTTGACTGCTGGTGAATTTTCCCATGAGTATGCTACTCTGTTGGCTAGTCTCATTAATTTAAATAAGGTAGGCTAGGACTAAATCTATCACTTTGTTTCCTGTATCATTTAATTAAGACTGCTATCTCCAGAGCTACAAGTAGCAGGAGGAGGCCAATCTGCTGTATTGACCATTCTTCCCAGCTGGACCCAACCAGCTAAATAAATTCTTTTAAGTCATCAGGGTCTACTTTAGAAATTGAGGTAATTTTCTTCTTAAATTTCTGCATTAGCCTTTCCACTTGGTCCAAAACTTTAACTGACATGCAATAAGATGTATCAGTGAATACATAGATTCTGCTTAAACCCAAAAGGGGGAAGTCTAGGACAATTGTGACCTTTAAGTTATGGCTGACCTGTCTCATATATCTGTGATCGCCAACTTTTTACTACTTTTTAATCACATACTAATGTGTATGTGTGTCCCTGGCATTTTACATTTTGACACTTCTATCCATATCCATATATTTGTATGTTGACTCACATTGTCTTTTTTTTTTTTTTTTTTTTTTTTTTTTTTTTTTTTTTTTTAAGATGGAATTTCACTCTTGTCACCCAGGCTAGAGTGCAATGGCGTGATTTCAGCTCACTGAAACCTCTGCCTCTTGGGTTCAAGTGATTGATTCTCCTGCCTCAGCCTCCCGACTAGCTGGGATTACAGGTGCATGCCACCATGCCCAGCTAATTTTTGCATTTTTAGTAGAGATGGGGTTTCGCCATGTTGACCAGGCTGGGCTCAAGCTCCTGACCTCAGGTGATTCGCCCACCTGGGTCTCCACAAATGCTGGGATTACAGGAGTGAGCCACCGCACCCAGTCCCATGTTGCCCTTTTAAAATCACCTAAGTGTAAGGTTTTGATGTTTGGGCACACAGTTTCCTGTCATTTGGTTTTCTTTTCCCTTTTTTGGCTATTTACATTTCTTATTATTCTTAAACTTTGACATTTTTGTCATTTGTAAAATAAAAAAATACTTAGATATTTGTTAAGTTTTTATTTAATCAATATTTTATTTAGAAAATATTTACTTCATTCTATTAATGTAACGTATTTTCTCTTTTTTAATCATGAAACATTTAAGCATGCAGAAACTACCCAGAATCATATAAATAAAACTTTAGTGTCCAACCTCCAGTTTTATAAAATCTAAAGCAATTTACGCCTACATTTTAAAAATTCAACCCTTTCCTTATATCCAATTGTGAAATTTTGTGATTTTCTTCAAGTAGGTATTTTACATTAAGTTTATATTTAGGCATTGCCATTTTAAATTACACTGTTTAAAATATTATTGCCAGCATAGAGGCAGTATAGTGTTGGGTTTTCTTTTTGGTTTTTGGTTTTCACATTTTTACTCACTTCACTAGACTTTTATATTTGCTCTCGCGTATTTGGGGTCTGGTTTCTTAGTATTTTAAGGCATACAAGTGTATTATCTCAAATAGTAGATGCGCCTTTTTTTCTGATGTGTACATGTAAGCGTGTAGAATTCTTTTTCCTATCAGAACTTACTGAGTTGGGAAGAGCTAACAACCACCATGGCAATTATATACTCCTGGTTGTTGGACATCCTTGCATTCCTGATTAACACAGCAATGCCAAGTGCTTCACAATTATTGTGACTGTTAAATTGAGATCATTTATGATTTTTGCCTTAAGGGACAAAAGACTAAGACCGAGACCATAACTAAGATGAAGACCACATAAGCTGCCACTTGTGTTTAAAATTTATCGAAAATTTGAGTGAAATTATTAACTTTTAAGTTCATTTTTTTTTTCTTTCATGGCCCTCCTGATTTTTCTCTTTTGCTATCAGTACCTGTGCTTCACTTTTCATATCTAAGCCATGCTTTCTCCCTTCCTTTTACTCCAGAACAGAACTCACAATATTCTTTAGTACAAGTCCTAGGAAGAGCAAGATCACTGACCATACTATTTACCATGGCTAATACTTGTCCAAGCATTTTAATACAAGCATTTAGCGCAAGATACAGAAATGTGGGACACACTTAGGCCCGATTACCTCACAAAGAACCAGACTGATGGTCTGATTGATGGTCATTTTCTGAACTAGAACCATGGGCAGATGACATCATCTGGAATGGAAATTTGTGCAGGACAGGCATCATGGCTGACTTGGCTAGTATAGCTTACTATAATAATAATATGTTTATTTCTAAACATACAAGATTGTATCAGATTTGGATTTTAGACTCTCTTGATTGAATACCCTGCATGTATCGCAATGAGTGTTTGTGTATGTGTGTGTTTGTGTATAAATGGATGAATTATTATGATATTTTGAAAGTCTTTTATATTAGATATCTTTGCTTTTCCAAGAAAAACAACTCAATCACTCCTACTGTATAATATTTTTTAAAGTAGCATAGGTTTTTTAGTGCTTCTGCATCATATTTCTATAATTGACATTGATTTATAATTTCCTTTTTATATATTAATTTTGTAAATTTGGGATTAAGGAATCTAATTGCTGTGAAATACATTTTTCACTTTTTCCTCTGCTTTGAAATAGTTTTTTCTTTTTTTAAGCTAAGGAGGTACACGATACCTAATGACATAAAGGAATTTATCTGTGAAACTCTGGATACAGAACATTTTGGTTGGTGACCTTTGGTCAAACTATTCCTTAATTTCCTCCAGACTGATTAGTCTATTCACGTTTTCAATAATTTCTTGAGTTAATTGTCAGAACTTTTATTTTTTCTGATACACTTTAAATATCCCCTTGTGGAAGAGTCTTTCTACTTTTATTTCACTTTGTTTATTATTTTTTCTCTTCATTTCTCTTGATTAGATTTGTTAAAAGTTTACCCCTTTAGTAATCTATTTTCAAAATTTTATTTGATGATTGTATCTGGTCTTTTTATTTTCTAATTTATTGTTTTTAGTTGCTGCACTTATTTAACCTATTTGGGGAGGCATTTAAGGCATACATTTTTTTCCAACTAGAATAAAATGCTTATTAATATATTTACTATCTTTTGTAGTAATAAAACATTTAAAGATATTAATTTCCCTTTAGTAGAATTTGGGCAGAGTGGAATGGTAAGGTTTTGACTCCGACCTTAAATTTGACATGTAGTATTCTCATTTTCATTATGTCTAAAAAGCCCAAAATTATATAAATGTCCTTGTTTCCTAAATATTTTATAAAGTTCAATATATTTCAGTTTTTAAATTTCAAAGGTTTTTCATATTATTTAAGCTTTTTTACTTATTAATTTATGTTTGCTTTAAAAAGATATTTAAGTTTTAACAAAATCAGTGATTGCCTAAGAATACACATATATATTGAAAAAATTGGTTTCATTTATTATATTTTTCAATATTCTTGTGTCCTATTTGTCATAAACCTATCAAAAAGTTATAGAATGATAGCAGTCTATTAGAGGATGCCATAACAATTATATTTCTGTCAATTCTTTTTGCTTTTATTATAGTGTTTTATTCTTATAGTTTGATACCATGTTATTTAGCTCAATAAGGATCACAAATGTTTGTTTATATAATGTTCGGCTGATCTTTATTTCCTAAGAACGTTTTGCCTGGGATTTTATTCTCTCTAACAGTTATGCTGTTTTCCTTTCTTTTTCTTTTGGTTTTTAAAATATCTTTATTAACCCTTTTTTAATTTTTCTATGCTTATTTCTTTTAAAGAAGACTTCCATTAGAAGACAGATTAATATTTTTGGCTTTTCATAGGAGTATTTAAAATCTATTTTGTATAATGGGCATCTGTTGTATTATGCTACAAAAAGAAAGGATCTTTGATATTTCTTTTATTTCCAGTAGTTTCATGGACTATGCCTTGTATTTGTCTGTGCACTTGAGTAATTTAATATTACTACTGGTTATCTTTTTTTCAATTAAAAATCTTAAATATGTAATTCTCTGCATTACTAATGTATAAACAAAAAATTCAATAGTGAACCTTGCATATAAAAAAACATATAGCTTGTTTTATTTCTCCCTCAAATTTTTTGTATTTTGTCAATAATAACCTAAAATTATAGAGCTAGATGATTATTTTCATCAGCTTCTGTATTTTACATAATCATATATTATTTGTAAATATCCACATAGAAAAGCTAATCTTTTTCTATTAGAATATTTTTGCTTTTATGAATGTGGTACCCTTTAATTTCTGTATTTTAACTATGGAATACCACTCCAAGCAAGTTGGAATGATACCTCGAATTTCTGTATACTTCATTATGACAAAACTTCAGGTGCTTTAGTGCATTCTGAGACCATAACTTTTATTCCTAAATCACTTCTCATTACTGGATGAATCTTCACCCAAGCTGCATTTTTCTGTTATCCCCTGTATGATTTAAGGTTTTACATGTTTATTTTCTATCTCAACTCTAGGAAATTTTTAATAGTCTTTTGATGTATATACTTTATATGTTAAAATGCATAGATCTCAAGGGTATGAGTTGATCAATATTTTTACTTCTTATATCTCTGAATAACCACTAAACACAAAAAGATAAGCCAAATCTAGTACACTACAGGATCTTTGATGCTACTTTTCAGTGTATATGCACAATTTTCTACCCAAATTTAGGCACTTCAATTACATCTATTAGTTTTGCCCACCTTGGGCTTCATGTACTGGAATAATACCCTAGGCTTTAGTGTATGATCTCATTAACTCAACATTATGTCTTAATTTCATATAAATGGAACCACACAGTTCTTTTTGGTTTAGTTTCATTTGCTCAACATAATGCCTTTGAGATGTCTGTGTGTTGTTGAGCAGATCAGTAGTTTGTTCTTTTTTGTTGTTAAATTTCACTGTAGGATTATAGCATCATATATTTATGTACTCTCTTGTTAGCGGAGATTTGGTTCATTTCTAATTTAGAGCCTTTATGAATAAAGCTACTGCAAACATTCTGTAAAAGGCATTTTGTAAACATCTGCACTCATTTCTCTTAAGCACATATTTAGGAGTAGAATAGCTAAGTTATAAAATATGTGTATATTAATTATTAGAAATTTTCAAGCAGTTTTCAACGTTATAGTGCCATTTTACACTATTTACAACAATGTAGGAAACTTTCCATTTTAATACAACCTCATCAACATTTGATATTTTCCATGGTTTTTTCTTGTTTAATTTTAGCTACTCCACTGGGTATACAGTAATATCTTTTAGTGATTTTAATTTGTATTTCCCTAATAACTAATAGTGTTGAGCAACTTTTTATCAGCTTATGGATCATTAAGATATCTTATTTGTAAAATGATTGTTGAAGGCACATGCCTATTTTTAAATGAATTTAATTATTTTTATTATTGATTTAAATAAGTTGTGTATTCTAGATGTAAGTCATCTGTCAGATGTAAGCATTGTGAATATTTTCCACAATTTTAGATTACTTTCTACTTTTTATGACAATGTTTTGTTTTGTTTTAGAAGAGGATTTTAGTTCCGTTGATGCCAAATTTATTGTTTTATATTATGGTTAACATCTATTTTGTTCTAAGAAATCTTTTTCTTACTCAAGACCACAAAAGCATTTTTTCATATTTTCTTCTAAAAGTTTTATAAGTTTAGTGTTCACATTTAGATATATGGTTCATCTCAAATACATTATGTGTATGTGGAATGGTTTAGGAATATATAAGGTTGAGTCCTTTCGGAGGTGGATCCTGAGCTTCAGTGCAAGTGATTTATTAAGGAAGTGTTAAATGTTCCAAAAAGAAATCAGTAAGGTATAGAGGGGAAGCAGAACTGAAAAGGGAAAGAAGCCAGGCGAAGGTGCTATTTCAAATGAAGTCCCAGACTCAGTCTGATTTTGAAAGACTCTCTGGAGCAGAATTGCACTACAGAGATGACCCTTTTTGAGGCAAAGGATCTAGGCTTATATCTCCTGCCAGTAGTTACTTACCAGCTACAGGTTGCCTGTTTGGGGTTGGGGATTAAATCTTTCAGGCACTTTTGATTCTCTTTAGAGTTTTAAAAAGGTAAGATAATCCATGGGCAATTATTTGAGAGTCTCAGGTGCAAGCCATTAGCTGCAAGTCATGGCAAAGCAGAGAAATTGGTACACAGAACTGGTAAAAATATCTGAAGGAATCTGAATGTGGCACTAATGTTATCTGCTATAAGATTAATGACCCCCACTTCCATACAGTTTCAAATTGCATTGTTGCTTTTGTAGACCATCAAGGAAACAGCTATGTGTCTCTTTCCAAACTGTCTATTTTATTCCATTGATTGGTTTGTATATCCATGCAGCAGTATTGCATTGCTGTAATTAGTGTTGACTTAAACTAAGTCTAAAAATTTGATAATATATTTTTTCATTATTCTTAATTCTTCAAAATTTTCATAGCTATTCTGTGTCTTAGCATTTCCATATAAATTTTAGGATTGCATTGTCGATTTCTTACAATAATCCTGCTGTGTTTTTATTTGATAATAAATGGAATTTGAGGATCTGTTTGGAAAAGAAGCCTGATATCATAAAAATAGTCTCCCAATTCATGAAAATGGTATATCTCTCCATTGTTAAGGTCTTTCTTAATTTATTTCAACAATGTTTTATAGAGTTCAGTGTAGATGTCCTGGATATCTTAGTTTATTACTATAATTGTATGTTTTTAATGTTACTGTAAATGAAATTGTTTTGCTATTTTTACTTTCCCATTTTTGGTTGCAACTGTACAGACATGCAATTAATTATTAAATATTAACCTTATATGGCACTACTATGCTAAATTCAATGCTACTAAAATTACTCTTTTTCTGTGGCAAACACAACTTTCCAGTCTTTATGCAATGGACAACTTTCCGTATGATATTTTATCACTCCTCAAATATCCGTATGATATTTAAGGCCATATGTTATGGCCTCAAAGTTTCCAATTATCCCCTTTGTTGCATTTGTTGTATTCCTCTATCTATTCCAAAGTGACACTATTTAATTACAAAAAGATATGAAAGTGCTATACCTGCTCCTTTTATTTTTCAGTCTATCAAAGTTTCTTCTTTACATACCACATCTTCTCATTGGCAGTAATATGGGTAACTTGTTGTAGTGAGTTTCATAAGCCTTGACATGATTTCTATCATATTTATAGCACATGGCTAATTAGGCAACCCTAAAGCAGGCATGTTCAAACAACCCAGGGATAAATACTTTCAAAGGGGTGAGGTGGCACATTAAAATGCTTTCTGGTTTCTAACACTTTAGTTGTATTTTGTGCACAATTCTTGAATTCAAATGTGAATCCAAGAAAGTTTAATTTGAGATTTACTATGTTGGCTTGGTATTGGAAACACTAAACTTTCAGTTTTAAACAGAAAATGGACTATCTTTTATAGACTTAGTCCCTTTTTGTTGGATGTACATTGGGAGAAATTTCATTTTAAAAATATACTTGTAGAGATATATGTACACTTTCCATATGAATCAATAAATATATATATACACACATATATGTTTATATCAATCATGAATGATTTATTAATCACACAAAACTTTAAAAAATAGTATTACAAACTTCAAGTAAAGGTTGTAACTATATACCTATTTAATATTTTAATTCAAGTTATTAAATATTTAGTATATTTTGGGGAGCTTATAAATTGCTGAATACTTTTGAAGCTATATATTACATAGCTCTAATCTTTAAAAGACTCAGAATCTTAGTGAAGAAAAAACCTCAAAATACAAGTAGCAAAAACAGAGAGCTATACAAAATAGTCAAATATATTTCAGCCTATATATCTTATTGTGAGGCTTTTAAAAAGTGAGATTATTGTAAGCCAAAAAAGTTGAGAAAGACAGCTGGTAAAAGTCATACATCTTGCAAGCACAGAGGGCAACATAGAAACTCACCAAACAGGTAAAAAGCATGAACACTTGCTGGATAATACAGCATCCTCCAGGGACAGAGCTCAGACTGCCTTACCTGGAAGACAATGTAGCTATTAACTAACCGTTAAGGATTCAGTTAAATGGAGGCAGATAACACAGGACTTGAATGTCAGATTAACAAATTATTTTTGTGTTGCCAGTATATGGAATTAGTATATGTTTTGAAATCTGCACACTTTCTGGAAATGTTAAAAAATGTTTAATTATTCTTTATTTGGCTGTGTTCAAACATCATCTTCTAATTGCTCAAAACTCCTGAAACCAAAATCTTATCATCATGGTTAAGCATACTCTGATCAAATATCAAACAATTATAGCTGTGTCTCAACCCATATTCATCTCCATTGAAATAAAATGAATTGACTTCAATCAAATTCATCAAAGCACATGCAAATTGAGTTAATGTGAGAGTTGTGCTGTGAGTGCCTGATATAAATGGCTTCTTTTATTCTTTTTTTGTTTTCTTTCTTCTCTCCCTCCTCCCCTCTCCTCTTCCTCCTTTTTCTCTTGTACCTCCTCCTTTCTTCTTCAAGATTGTTAATACCATGTAGCTATGTTCTGTGGTCCAGTAACAGAGTGGATTGGTCAGCACATTTTCTTCTTTGTTGCTGTATATTCTAAATTATTTTTAGAAGTTTGAAATGACATAATGAAACAAGATTATTATGTGTAACTGTAAGGGGTGCTAGAGAATGTGTATTGCCATAAAAACATTAGAATGTAAGGATACAACAACATGTGGTGATAAGTTTGATAAATGTTTAAGAAACCATTGTGTGGTTTTTTACCAAAAAGAACATTTGGAAACTAGCATTACTAGTAGCCTAGGCCCCAAAATCATGGATTTGAGATAAATTTTGAAATTTTGTCAGAATGGAGGTTAGTATACTGGAGTATACTAACTAATAAAAATTACTGTTGCCATGGATGATCAAATAGGACACGGAAGTGCCTTTCTGGATACAATCTTTGTTGTAATGACATTTAGAATAATGGAACTCTGCCTTTGTTATCAACACCTGTATAGTTAAATTATGATTCTCTGACTCTCAAATAATATTAGACCACGGAATTCTCCATTGTCTATCAGGCCGGAGGTCCTGATCTTTTAGTGCTTGGAAACAGGATTCTTTGTGTTTAAATGCATTGGCTGTATGAGTCAGCTGTGAAGGTCACTTCCTAATCTAAGAAGGTCCAATGGGCAAAAGAAAAACAAAAGAAACCTGTTGTTGTTGTTGTTGTTGTTGTTGTTTTAAGATGCTATTGTTTGCAGATATCACTACAATAAAATTTACCTGGAATCATGGGAAGAATGGTCCTCTAGTACAACAAACTGCTTGCATAGTGACAAGGAGAGTCCTTAACAATGGTCAAACTACAGAGAGCATAGAGTCAGGACAACTGCAGGCATCTCCAAGAACAAAATACACAAAATCAATGAAGTATATTATGTTTCAAACACATAATTCCATTTTGTAAAACTCAGCCATCCAAATCTGTAAAAGGGCAATGCACTGTGCACTGTAGTTTTCTGAGGGAACACTTGCAAAAGGTACACAATTTTAGTGGTTACCATTTAATTATTTTGAATTGGGTTGACACTGTTTATTGATAAAAGATTATTAAAATTGTCATTACACTCTCTGTATATAGAGATATAGCCCTAACTTTTCATATCTATAATATAGCTAGTTAGTAAATATTTCTCAAAGAGTTCCTAAGATAAATAAATGATAGGCGACATAAAAGACCCCAACGATTGAGCTTAAGTCTATCTTCCTAGCTCCTACTTCTCTCGCTCCCTCACTCTATCTCATTCCTGTTCCTATCTCCCCATTTCCCCATCTTTCTTTTTTTCTTTCTTTCCTCTTCACCCCATTCTCCATGCCATGTACATATGCATATTTTTAATAAAGATCTAACAAATTCCAGAACATTATTTTTGTCCTGATGAAAGTCAAGAGGGAACTAGACCAGTGACACAGCAGTCTGCTGGATGGTACATTCTCCAGAGTAGCCAGCAGCATGCTAAGGAATCCTCAGATCCTTGAAATATATCACATTGCTACATCTGATAAATCTAGAATATAGAATCAGGGGTAAAAGATGATTTTCTTTTTCAAGTGCTAGCAAAATTTTAGCAAGGAAAGTAGGTTCTTTATTATTCAGATTCTTTATCATTTAGGACCCAGTGTACAGATTCTGCCGTGTGTTCCAAACTGTTCACTAATTCATAGAATAAAGTGCTTAGAGAAGAACTGGAAAACATTTATATTGGCTTGTACAGTAAGTTAGCAAATGAGCATTTATTAGACAGTTATAACTGTTCAAAAACTCACTAGAGATGCATTCACTTTAGTTTAAGGGTTGCATGTTTCCCTATAAATGGTTTGTTGTGAATAATGTAAATGTGCATCCCTGAGAATAAATTAAATACATTTCCTGATATTGCTAATGTGTTAGAACAGTTTTACCATGTATCACTTGAATGTATCACTTGAATAGCATTTATAGATTACTATAATCTATCTAGGCCAAGCTTGTAAATATCTGTGTAACTCATATTTCAATGATTTGCAACCCTTGAAAGAAAACCTTAGAGATTTTTCTCTTGTTTTCTTTCCTCCCTTCTTGTATGATATCGACAAACATCTAGCTCGAAGAAATTCATTTTGAATGCCTTTATAAAGCTTTATTTTTTAATAGAAACTGGAGGTTTTAGTGTACAACTAAACGAGAGGGAATAAACAAAAAGCATATAGAGTGACTTTCCACTGCACATGGTTGGGCCATCATTCATGTATCCTTTTCCCCTTTCTCTACCAAGCCTTCCTCCTTGTAAGACTCAGAAATCCTCTATGGCCATGCAAGGTGTGGCAATTTTCCAATGCCCCTCAGCTTCCAGTTTCCTTTGTCTTCCCTCTTCTTTCCTCCCTCCACTTCCTCCATTGTCTCCTCTTCTTCTTCATAGTCTCTCCATTTTCTGCCTTCCCCTCCCCATGCGTGCACACACACACACACAAACAGAGAAAGAGAGAGAGATAAAAACATTTATTGTGGAAACCAGTTCAGGCATGTTTTGTCTGTTCCTACCACCATGAATTTCATTAAAACTTATGGCATATCAGAAGCAAAATGAGCATTCAGCTTTGGAGACAATAAAGGTTTTTGGTTTAAGTATTCAGTCATGTGACACATAATATTTCAATAATGACTAACCACATGTATGAAGGTGGTGCCATATGATTACAATGGAGCTGAAAATTTCTTATTGCCTACTATTTACTGTATTATAATTTTTATCATTACTTTAGTGTACTCCTTCTACTTATATATATATATATTTTTTGATTGAATTAATTAATTAATTTATTTTTTTATTTATTTTTATTTTTATTTATTATTATTATTATTATTATACTTTAAGTTCTAGGGTACATGTGCATAACGTGCAGGTTTGTTACATATGTATACTTGTGCCATGTTGCTGTGCTGCACCCATCAACTCGTCAGCACCCAACTACTCGTCATTTACATCAGGTATAACTCCCAATGCAATCCCTCCCCCCTCCCCCCTCCCCATAATAGGCCCTGGTGTGTGATGTCCACCTTCCCGAGTCCATGTGATCTCATTGTTCAGTTCCCACCTATGAGTGAGAACACGTGGTGTTTGGTTTTCGGTTCTTGTGATAGTTTGCTAAGAATGATGGTTTCCAGCTGCATCCATGTCCCTACCAAGGACACAAACTCATCCTTTTTTATGGCTGCATAGTATTCCATGGTGTATATGTGCCACATTTTCTTAATCCAGTCTGTCACCGATGGACATTTGGGTTGATTCCAAGTCTTTGCTATTGTGAATAGTGCCGCAATGAACATACGTGTGCATGTGTCTTTATAGCAGCATGATTTATAATCCTTTGGGTATATACCCAGTAATGGGATGGCTGGGTCATATGGTACATCTAGTTCTAGATCCTTGAGGAATCGCCATACTGTTTTCCATAATGGTTGAACTACTTTACAATCCCACCAACAGTGTAGGCAATAATTAATAGCCTACCAACCAAAAAAAGTCCAGGACCAGATGGATTCACAGCTGAATTCTACCAGAGGTATAAGGAGGAGCTGGTACCATTCCTTCTGAAACTATTCCAATCAATAGAAAAAGAGGGAATCCTCCCTAACTCATTTTATGAGGCCAACATCATCCTGATACCAAAGCCTGGCAGAGACACAACAAAAAAAGAGAATTTTAGACCAATATCCCTGATGAACATCGATGCAAAAATCCTCAATAAAATACTGGCAAACCGGATTCAGCAGCACATCAAAAAGCTTATCCACCATGATCAAGTGGGCTTCATCCCTGGGATGCAAGGCTGGTTCAACATTCGCAAATCAATAAACATAATCCAGCATATAAACAGAACCAAAGACAAGAACCACATGATTATCTCAATAGATGCAGAAAAGGCTTTTGACAAAATTCAACAGCCCTTCATGCTAAAAACGCTCAATAAAGTCGGTATTGATGGAATGTACCTCAAAATAATAAAAGCTATTTATGACAAACCCACAGCCAATATCATACTGAATGGGCAAAAACTGGAAAAATTCCCTTTGAAAACTGGCACAAGACAGGGATGCTCTCTCTCACCACTCCTATTCAACATAGTGTTGGAAGTTCTGGCTAGGGCAATCAGGCAAGAGAAAGAAATCAAGGGTATTCAGTTAGGAAAAGAAGAAGTCAAATTGTCCCTGTTTGCAGATGACATGATTGTATATTTAGAAAACCCCATTGTCTCAGCCCAAAATCTCCTTAAGCTGATAAGCAACTTCAGCAAAGTCTCAGGATACAAAATTAATGTGCAAAAATTACAAGCATTCTTATACACCAGTAACAGACAAACAGAGAGCCAAATCATGAATGAACTTCCATTCACAATTGCTTCAAAGAGAATCAAATACCTAGGAATCCAACTTCCAAGGGATGTAAAGGACCTCTTCAAGGAGAACTACAAACCACTGCTCAGTGAAATTAAAGAGGACACAAACAAGTGGAAGAACATACCATGCTCATGGATAGGAAGAATCAATATTGTGAAAATGGCCATACTGCCCAAGGTTATTTATAGATTCAATGCCATCCCCATCAAGCTACCAATGAGTTTCTTCACAGAATTGGAAAGAACTTCTTTAAAGTTCATATGGAACCAAAAAAGACCCCGCATTGCCAAGACAATCCTAAGTCAAAAGAACAAAGCTGGAGGCATCACACTACCTGACTACTTATATATTTTTTAAAAAGTTAACTACAGGCCGGACATTGTGGCTCAGGTCTGTAGTCCTAGCACTTTGAGAGGCTGAGGCAGGCAGATCACTTGAGGCCAGAAGTTCAAGACCAGCCTGATCAACATGGTGGAACACTATCTCTACTAAAACTACAAAAATTAGCTGGGTGTAGTGGCACACACCTGTAGTCCCGGCTACTTGGGAGGCTAAGGTCTGAGAATCACTTGAACCCGTGAGGCAGAGGTTGCAGTGAGCTGAGATCACGCCACTGTACTCCAGTGTGGGCAACAGAGAGACGGTTTCAAAAACAAAACAAAACAAAAAAACAAAACTTAACTACAAGACAGCATCAGGCTGCTCCTTCAGGAGGTATTTCAATAGATGCCGTTGTTATTGTATGAGATAACAGTGCTATGCATGTTATTGCCCCTGAAGACCTTCCAGTGGGACAAGCTGGGGAGGTGGAAGACAGTGAAATTGATGATCCACACCCTGTGTAGCCTAGCTAAAATGTGTGTTTATATCTTAGTTTTCAACAACAAAGTTTAAATAGGAAAAAAATTAAAAATAGAAAATAATTATAGGATAAGGATATAAATAACAAAAATATTTTTGTTAGGCTATAAAATGTGTTTGTGTTTTAAGCTTAGTGTTATTATAAAAGAGTCAAAAAGTTAAAAAAATTAAAAGTTTATAAAATAAAAAAGTTACAATAAGCTGAGGTAAATTTATTATTGAAGAATGAAAAACATTTAAAATAAATCGAGTGTATCCTAAGTGCACAATGTTTATAAAGTCTACCGTAGTGTACAGTAATGCCTTAGGCCTCCATCTTCACTCACTGCTCACTCACTGGCTCACCTGGAGCAACTTCCAGTCCTGCAGGCTCCGTTTGTGCTAAGTGACTTACATAGGTGTACCATTTTTTAAATCTTTTATGCCATAAGTTTACTGTACCTTTTTTATTTTAGGTGTATTTAGATATACAAATACCATTGTGTTATAATTATCTATAGTACTTAGCATACAGTATTCTGTACAGGTTTGTAACCTAGGAGCAATACACTATCCCATGTAGCCCAGGTGTGTCCCAGGCTATCCCATCCAGGTTTGTGTAAGTACACTTTATGATATTCACACAATGATGATATTGCCTAATGATGGATTTCTCAGAACATAGCCCTGTCATTAAGTAACACATGACTGTATGTCTTTGAAATCATTCTTCTAAGTAAAAGGAATTTTCAAAAATGATGTTTCTTTGTTGTGGGCATTTTGCATGCATTATCTCATTATTAAAGGAGTATTAATTCACAGTGTAGCATTCTTAGTCCCTCTTTATTAGTGAAGAAAGTGAAAGATGCAGCAATGAAATAACTAATCAAACTCATAATACTTGAGGTTGCAGGATCAGAATTTGAAATTGAGCCTCATTCAGAAGCCAACATCTGTATCCTTTCAGCTCTACCTAATTGGTCATAACTGTAGCAAACTATTTCAATCTGATGAAAATCTGTCATGCCTATTCAACAGAGTGCTCTGAAATTTTATCTCTGCTCACTGTGTCTGAGTTCCCAAAATTGCAGTGGCCTGTTCCCTCTCACATTTACCTGTGCTGCTTTCATTCACCCCTTTCTGGTCATCCCTTGGGCTTCTTGAGGGAATAGAATCCAAACTATCCTTCAAATGTATTGTTTATTTCTGAGGCTACATTAATTGAGAGTGGAGAATCATTGTGTGTTGTTCTGTTTTGTGCTGCTATTGCAGAATACCCCAGACTGGGTAATTTATAAAGGAAAGACTTACTTTTTTGATATGGAGTCTTGCTCTTTCACCAGGCTGGGGTGCAGTGGCGCAATCTCGGCTCACTGAAACCTCCGTCTCCCAGATTCAAGCGATTCCCTTGCCTCAGCCTCCCGAGTAGTTGGGACTACAGGCGTGCACCACCATGCCCAACTAATTTTTTGTATTTTAGTAGAGACGGGGTTTTACCATGTTGACCAGGATGGTCTTGATCTCCTGACCTCGTGATCCACCCGCCTCGGCCTCCCAAAGTACTGGGATTACAGGCATGAGCCACCGCGCCCCACCAAGGAAAGATGTTTCTTACAGTTCTGGAGACTGGGAAGTTCAATATCAAGGTGCCAGCATCTGGCAAGGGTCTTCTAGGTGCATCATCCCAAGGTGGAAGGGTAAAAGAAGCATCAGGGTGGGGGACAAGTTTCTTTGTTTTTTTAATAAGGAACCCACTCTTGAGATAACAGAATTAATCTACTCATGAGAGTGGAGCCCTCAAGGCCTAATTACCTCTTAAAAGTCCTACCTCTCAACACAATTGCATCTGGGATTGTTTCAAACCCATGAACTTTGGGGGACACATTAAAACCATAGCACCTTTCAATGAGAAGTTTCTCTTTGTGCCACATGTCTGTATCTACCATCCACAATGACCCTGCTTTAGCAGTTACCAACCCTTCCCATGCCCAATCATTACATCCCGGAGTCTGACTGTCTGTGCCTGACCAATTTTTATTTTGTTTTTAGTGGAGCTTGATTGAGTTGCTCCAGCCTTAATGTAATTGGTGGTGAGTTGGAGCTAGATAGTCTTCAGTTTTCATTAGATGATGCTTTGCTGAGCTGCTATCTCATGGCACAGTCCAGCATGAACTCCTCCCCTTGCCTGAGTATCCCACCATTGCGATATGGACACCACCATTTATTTGTAGAATGTCTTTTGTTTCTTCAAAGTGCTTTCAAGCTTATCTCACTTCACTGCCTTCACATCATTGTGAATTATATGGGGTAAAGCTGAGTGAAGAGACTGAGACATGGAGAAATGAATCTTATTTCTGCACAGTGACTTTAGTTTTTTTTGTTTGTTTGTTTTTTGTTTTTTAAGAAGTACACTTCTTCCAATGAGTCCTGTGTAATTAAAATGTCCTAAAATGGGTTCTCTAACTCTTTAACTTTCTTTGTAGCATGGTTTTGACATTGGAACACCCAGATCACTGAACAGCATACTTGGAAGGTCTTAGTCACCATATAATTTAGAATGAAGGCTGAAACTCATTAGCCACTGTGGTAATAATAAAATGATTCTTCTTGCTATTGAATTAATATTTATAGAGCGAGTATAAAAAGATAACACTTGATATAGTACTTGACATCCAAGAAGACAGCAAGAAGGGGATATCTAGATTTTGCTCTCTGTTTTGCTTATTATGCTATGTGACTTTGGCATGTTGCTGATATTCTTTCAAGCTCAGTTTACTATCTATAAAACTTAGTGTAATTACTTTTTAGAATATCAAATATAATTTGGCTTGGCATCACAAATGCATAAGAATTAGTAATATTAAAAAATTTAAAACATGGCCAGGCACGGTGGCTCATGCCTGTGATCCCAACACTTTGGGAGGCCAAGGCAGGTGAATCACCAGGAGTTCAAGACTAAAAATACAAAAATTATCCAGGTTTGGTGGTGTGCAACTGTAATCCCAGCTACTTGGGAGGCTGAGGCAGGAGAATCACTTGAACCTGGGAGGTGGAGGTTGCAGTGAGCCAAGATCGTGCCACTGTATTCCAGCCTGCCTGGGTGACAAAGTGAGACTCTGTCTTGAAAAAAATAATAATAATAAAATCTAAAACAACTTAAAAACAACAGCATCAGATCCCCAATTCACCTATAATAAATATTTCTAATTGCTCATAGTTTTCTGAAAGTAAGGAAAGAGTTTTCTTCGAGAAGTATAAAAAGAAGTGACTATTCCAACTTTTTAAATAGTGAAAATGTAAAATTTAATTTTTAAAAATGACTCAATTCCTCTCTTTGATCTAGGTGATATATGTCTTTACTGTCAATAATATTTCATTATTATGATGGCTATTATTAAAACTTTAGTATTAGACTACTCTATAGCACCAGTTTTGAACTCAGATTTGTGATCTATATTACACTTTATCTGTGATTTTTATTTCATCTAATATGTGTGTTTCATGTCTAAGAAGAAAAGCCAGATTTTTGCTTTGAATTTTAACAAGTATCTATTGTCTAGGTTATCCTAGAAGTCCTCTTTTGCATCGTTTTAATCCCCAAAATTGCTTATATGGAAAAGAATGTAAAAATGCATTTATTCCCATGGAACCTCACAATGTCAGTGGCCAGGGACCCTCTCCATAAAATATCACTACTGATGAGTCATACTGGGCACAGTGATCTCTTGTTGAATTTTGCACACACTTCAGCTTTTTTAAAATTTACATGTTCCTTTCCAAGTCTTTTCTAATATCTTTTCCATTTTTGGGTACAATATAACTATTACCTTAAAAAGAATCGATGAATAATATTGTGCAAACTGTGATTTCCTAAACAAGTATGTGATATATTTGACTATATTAGATTTATTACATCCCACTAGTATTTCTTAGTTCTTAATATTTATCTGTAGAATTGCTAAATCATTACTTTTTTGCTATGGTTGTAATAGTAGAAAAGTAATAATAATATAATAATAATTCTGAAATTGCACATATAAGTCCTTTGGGTATTTTGACCTTCAAATTAGCTAATAAGCATAAATTTTATAGAGAGCATCCTCTCACCTCCCAGATTCTCTTCACATTTCAATAAGGCCCCTGGACAAAATAGACCTTCTCTATTTGGCTGCATGTCTTGTTTTCCAGATGCTAATTTCTATTTTAAGAGGCAAGTACATAGTGATGCTGAGTAAACAATTGTGGAAAATAAGTTTAAGATTTAGAAACAGCCCAAACTCATCACATTCTCCTTTTTACCCTGTCTCCTTTCATGTGCATATACACCTTGACACTGGCACTTTGGACAAGTAATTTAACCTCAATATGCCTGGAAAATTGGAGTAATAGTGCGCAACTCAGAGGCGAGTGTTAGGATTAATACATGTAAATCACTTAACAGTGTCAGGCACATAAGTACAAAAATCAGTTGTAAATATTATGTGTTTGACTAATATTAAGCACCTGCTATGTAACAGATATTATGGTAGAGATCAGTGCTATGATGAAGAGACCTTGTCCCCAAGGAACAAACAGTCTCCTGAGATATAGAGAAAATTCCAACTCAATCTCAACAGAGCAGTAGTGTTAAAAGTAAAAAAGGCAAGGGTATTTAAAAAGCATATATTGGCACTTCTTCTTTTTTTTTTTTTTTTTTTTTTTTTTTTTTTTTTTTTTTTTTTTTGAGACAGAGTCTCGCTCTGTTGCCAGGTTGGAGCACAGTGGCGTGATCTCGGCTCACACAACCTCTGCCTCCCTGGTTCAAGCCTCAGCTTCCTGAGTAGCTGGGATTACAGGCACCCGCTACCACGCCCAGCCTAATTTTTTTGTATTTTTAGTAGAGACAGGGTTTCACCATGTTAGCCAGGATGATCTCAATCTCCTGTCTCATGATCCACCCACCTTGGCTTCCCAAAGTGCTGTGATTACAAGTGTGAGCCACCACACCCGGATATTTGCACATTTTCTAGCCCCTGGGAAGATCAGTGACATCTTTCAGGAAGAGAATATTTTTCTGGAAACCTGAGAGGCAAGTAAGGGCGAGTTAGGCAAAGTGGCGTGGGAGAGTGATGAGGAAAGGGGGAAAAAAAAAAAAAAAGAATATATCCTGTATGAGGAGAGCCCAGAACAACAACGTGACTGGAAAGAATGGACCAAGATCAAAGTCCCATGTAGGGGCCTCTATGTTGCTAGCCCCAAGTATGCAACAGACTAACACTTCTTCCACAAGCAGATCATGTGGCTTTGGCTAACCTGAGAGGAAAGGGGCCCGCCCTGCATTCTTTGGTGGAAGAAGAAAGGAGAAGGTGAAGAGTGAAATCCCAGACACGTTCTAGATCCATTGTTTGGCACCTTTTCTTTGGTATGATAGGGAGTGGGAATGAAGGGGGCACAAATATTAAAACAGAAATGTCATAGAAGTGGCCCCTTTTACTTTTCTGGAGTCTAGAGAAAGACCCAGTACCCCTACTCTGCTGGCAGAGACTAGAATTTTTGTCCTGGGAGTCTCATTCCAGATGTTATTCTGGGGCTCCTCACAGACCAGGAAGCCTCGAGTAATTTATTGACCACTTTGGCTTGACTTTAAATTTGGTTCTTGAATGGCTGGGGCTTAAAATAAAGAAAGAGAAGTAAGCATTGCATGGGAAGGAAAAGAGGAAGGAGGAGGAGGAGGAAAGGAAAGAGAGAGAAAGTGAAAGGAGAGAAGGAAACTGAGATTAAGAGTTTCGTGTGCCCTCATTTCAAAAAGCAACTGTCACCTAAGGACCCTTTGGGTGGCATATAGATAAATATGAATAAGGCTTGCTGCCTGCCTTTGAGGAGCCTACAGTTCACAAGGGATGCTCCCAGTCTAGGGGCCTGGTTTGTCAGATTTAGAGTTAATTGGAAGGAGAAGTGCCAGATACACGTCGGGGGCAAAAGCTATGATATCATCAAAATGATACAACGTTCCTGGTAAGGCCTTGCTTGTGTTATTCATTAGTGTCTTCTAATATTGGTGTTCCAGTGCCATTTATATTTCTCTCGTTGAAAAAATTTCCAGAAAAACTGATTTACATAAAATTTGCACCATCGATTATTAAGTTTACTACATACACTTACCTCTATGCCTAGGTCTTTTTCTATGTAGCTCTATTGCTATACTCTACACAGACCTTCCAAACACACACATACACACACACCTATTATCTTTTCTGAACCATTTCAGTATATGTTATAGGCATCTAGTATGTAATCCTAAATGCAGGGTTATTTTCTAACATAATCACAACATGGTTGAAAACTTCAGCCTCGATGCAATACTTATAACTAGTCTGTAGTCCATATTTGTAGTTCTCATGGGTCTTAATAATGGCCTTTATGGTATTTATATTTGTTTGATTACAGGATCCAGACTGTATTGCATTTGAGGATCATATCTCTTTAATCTCTTTCTTCCTCTCTCAATGCCAAATAACTGACATTTTTGGAGAATGCAGGCTAGCATTTTGGCTTGTACTTGGTCTTCTTCTTTCTTTACTCCCAAACTCCAACTGTAATACAAACAGGTGACAGCCTCGATTTCCGTTATTGGCTATGATATACATCATTTATCTGTTCCAAAACTTTTGACTGGATTGTAAATATGCAACTTCATAACTCCTTAGTGTCATAAAATACCCGATAAAAAGAGTATGTGGGGATGTCCCTGCCTATTATAAAATATTCACCCAAACAAATTAGCTAAGCAAAACATCCACTGACATTTATCCATCATCCTAACTTCCTCTTTGCAGTAGGCCAGCAAAGTCTTACTAGGAACGTCATATCATCTTGATGATATCATAGCTTTTGCCCCTGGTCTTGTCAGTCCCGTTAATACTCAAACATGTATCTGGCACTTCTCCTTCCAATTAACTCTAAATCTGACAAGCCAGCCACCTTGACTGGGAACATCTTTTGTGAACCATGGACTCCTCAAAGGCAGGCAGCAAGCCTTACTTATTGTTCTACTCCTAGCTTGGCTCTCTCATTCTTTAGCCTGTGATTTATCTTGCTTTTTGATTAGCTTATAAGCTATAGTTCCTTGTGTCTGTTCCCTCTCTTTCCCCATCTGTAATTAGCATTGTCCATGCTAAATGCTTTTCAAGTTACAATAACTGCAATCACAATACAGCTCTGTGGTGTTTTTTTTTTTTTTTTTTTTTTTTTAAGAAAAAAAAAAAAAAAAAAAAACGGTTATCCCCGACTCAACATACTCCACAAGCACCAGTGCCTTACAAGTGTAACCATTACTGAGGAGCACATTAGACCTCCCAGATTGAAATCTCAGCTTAGACATCTACTATGAACTTGTTATGTTCTTTGACCTTTAATTTCATTATCTGTAAAAACAAGGATATTAAAAGTACACCTAGCTCGTTGGGAGATTAAAGGGCTGTGTGAGAGAGTAAATATGGAATGTTCGGCACTGTTCTAGGTATGTATTGACATTTTTAAATGTTTCCTGTTGCTATTATTTTGGGAATAACATAGCACCCAGAATATAGTTTTGGTTTCCCTCTCTATTATCCATTTATTTCTTAAAAGACCAGTGGAAGCTGTAAGGAGCTATTCCTTTATGCACAGATATGTATGCCTTGTTAAATTCCTTAAACTTAAAGTAAAGTATAGAAAGAGACCGTCTTCACTGCAGGACCCCAGAAATCCAAACCTCCGGCCCTTCTAACTGACCAGATTAGTTTATAGTGTTTCAATTTCTGACCAGATGTTATAGTAAACATTCCTGTGTTGTATGCTATCTTTTTACCTGTGTAAAATGCATTAATGATAAGGGTACACTGCACTTGCAAAATCCAAAACTCCCAGGAAATCAGGATTAAACGCATTAGATATCCCAACCCCCTGGGGAGGCTAAGTGATAAATATTCTCTACCTCATGGTCACAATTGAGACAATTGAAAGGCCAGACTGCCCTTGCAAAGCTTGCATTGTCACTCACTAACACACACAGTCTGTGGTAATCTATTTGTCTAGTATCTCTAAAGGGTGTGAGCCTATTAGGGGAAAGATAAAATTTAAGAGAAACAAAACACACCAAAAGCACCAAATTAATATAAAGCATATGAGGTAGTGATAAATGACATGGAGAAGAAAAAATATATAGGAAGATAAGGAGTAACATGGAGTAGTTGCTGATATTTTTACATAGCATGATCAGAGAAGTCCTCTCTAATAGAGAAGGCTTTGAGCAGTGGTGACCAGAAGTAAATAAAGCAGCAAGTCCTGCAGGTGCTGGAGGAAGAGCGCTGCAGGCGGCTGGAACAGCAAGATCAAGGCCCCGGGGCAAGGAAATGCTTGGAGCTCTCCAGGAACAACACAGAGGCCAGAGTGGTGAATGAGGTGTAAGCAGGTAGTGTAAGGAGGTGAATGGGCAGATTGTGTAAGCAGGCCATGAGCATTCAGATGTGATGCTCTTTCTTCCTCCGGACTATACACTTCCTTGTTGTGTATAACTTTGTAGGCATAGAAATGGACTTGGTTTTCACTAAGTCGGGAAGCCATTTAAGGGTATGGAGGAGAAGAATTAATTATCTGACCTGCACTATTTTAAGAAGATAGTTCTGGCCCTAGAGGTCAACATAATCTATAGAATGGGAAGAGTGGAGTCAGTTATGAGGTTATTGTTATAATCTAAGTGAAGAGTGATAGTGACTTTTACCAGGGTAGGAGTGGCACAAACGGTGAGAAGTAGATGGGTTGTACATTCTACTTTGAAGATAGAGCTGAAAGAATTTGCTCAGGTTTGGGTTGTAAGGTGTAAGAAAAGTAAGGGAATCGAATCAAAATTGACTCCAAACTGTTCGACCTGAGCCTCTAGATTGTTGGAGTTGCTGTTAACAGAGATGGGGAAGATTAGAGGAGGGTGCTGGGGATGGGGATATCAGTTGGTTATTGTGCACATAAAGT
The DNA here is from genome assembly GCF_024542745.1 of Macaca thibetana thibetana. NCBI lineage: Eukaryota > Metazoa > Chordata > Mammalia > Primates > Cercopithecidae > Macaca > Macaca thibetana. Next base: position 104,915,245 of record NC_065589.1, on the reverse strand, counting down.
TCAGAGACAATGGTTTGAGGGCATTGGTTTACAAACTAGGACATGCATTAGAATCACTTAGAGGACTCATTAAAACAAGATTGCTGCATCCAAACCCTGAAGTAGATTTTTCTTTTGTCTTTTTTACACCAGGGTTTTTGATTTAGTGGATCTAGAATGGGATGGGACCCAATACTTTGTATTTCTAACAAGTTGCCAGGTGATGTTGATGCTGCTGGTCCTGGGACCACACCTGAAGAATGATTTTTCTAGTACTGAGAGTATCCATGGAAGGCATGGCTAAGGTAAAAAAGCCCCACAGCATTAGCAGCAGGGAGTTGAAGTATAGTTACTGGAATGCTTTCTGCACCTGGACTGCTGGAGTACCCCCTTCAGTTCTACTTTCTTCTACCTCATGGTCAATATTGATATGTGTTAGCCCATGGTGAACAACAGTTTTTGAGTTTTGATCCTCCTTCACATTCGGTCACAAAGAACCCTGTGAAACGGAATGTTCTAAACACATGAAGAGTTGACTCAGACACTAGCTTTTGCTTCTTCTCTAGTTAAGTCTAATTTATCTAGATAGGCTGCAGACACCAACCTAACTACATACCCATTTCTATGGGAAGAGATATGCCTAAGAAATTAATTTGTCTGACAAGTTTACATTTAAGAATCACATTTTTTTGCTTTAGATGTCGTATAATTGAAAGCAAATGTGAGTTTTCTAGGTACAAACTTAATTTGATAATTGTATGGTTCTGAAATTAATTCTGGCATTTAAAGAAGAAAATTGTTTCTTCTTATGGAGAAATATTCTAGAGAGAAAAATAAGGTGAACATCCACTTCTTTTTAAAAGTTATAGCTTATAGCAAAACGCACAAAAAATGGACAAGCAAACCTTTATAATGAAAACACAGTTTTGCAATAATGATCATGACAGTCTATGTAATGGAAAAATTCTTTTGATAAGAATTTATCGCTACCTTAGTGGCCTTTAATCATTTTTGACCATGATCTACTATAAAAATATGTTTTATATCACAAAAAAAACACACAAATCATTGTTTACCTATAGATATTATGAATATATATATAATTTTTTGAAATAATTTTTACCCTGAGTGTATGACAGATGTTTACTATGCTGTGCCCTATCAGTTTTAATATTGCTGGCTTTTACCCACTAAATTGATAATCAAGATGGCATAATTAAAAACATGGACTCACAAGATTGATTGGGTTGGAATCTTGGCTCTGCCTCTAACTGTGTAATCTTGATGAAATTGCTTATCTTCTCTTTACCATCAGTAAAATGGGAATAATAATATATCTACCTTATAAGGCAGTTAATAAGGATGAAATGAGTTAAAGAACTTAGAATGGGGACTGACATATAGTAAACACTACGGAAGTATTAGTTACTAATATTGTTTTCACAACCCAATAATATGTAATGGCTTGAAGTTTGAAAAACAAACAAACAAAAAAACACTTACGTGCATCACTAAGATTAACCTCACTCACCTGCCACCTTACCTTTCAACACGTATAAAAAATTAGTAAATTAACTTTCTCAGAGGCAACATTAGTAAGTTCTTTTATTTTGTATGGAGGGTGAAATAGCTCCATTTCCTTTTAAATCCCTAGTATGTTCTTTTAAAGTGTATTTGTAAGTCTTTTGGGGAGACAAGGTATGATCTCTTGAAAATCCAGACTATAAAAAGAAAATTATTCCTTAGATAATGTTTTATTCATTGGTGTCGTGTCTTGCATTTAATGTATTTTCAAAAACTATTTGTTTAAAATTAGTGTAAATCTTAATAGAAAAATTTTCAAGGAGACCAGGTGATGCGTATAGATAATAAATTAATAACTTTGTAATTTACAATGATTTTACATTCAGGTGTCTTAAATCTGTAATTCAAATTGTGTTACATGAAATGCTAAATTGAAACATAAAAGTTTGAAACTCTTCAAGAGTTACCGTGTACAGTGTACCAGTTATAGATAATTTGTCAAAACACATAGCCCCAAATTATAATGGTTCAAATGCAATGTAATTTTTGCTGATCACCCATAAAACAGTCCAAAGTGAGTTTTCCAGTTGTGGAAAGGGCAATCTGAATCTGTCATGCATCACTCTGAGGCCCAAGCCCATAGTGGGTGTGCTGCCTTCAAGTTTGACTTTCAAAGTAATTCTGGTTACCACTATTCCAGCTCTGTGGAGGGAGCAAAGAGCTTGGAGGATAACAAGTGGGATTTAGCCTCAGGAGTGGAAGTGTCACATAAGACCTCCCATTTATCTCTCATTGGTCAGAACTCAGTAACATGGTCACTTAACTGCAAAGAAGACTGGGATGTGTGATCCAGTCTTGTGCCAACAATGAAAACAGAAAATAGATTTTAATAACAAATCTCAGACTCTGCCAAACATCATTAAGTTCTATTGCAAAAAATCCTTGTTTAGCACTATTTAGGTCAATGTTTTCTCAATATATTTGACTAAGAACACTGATTTTCTCTTTTGGCACCTCCTAACACACTATAGAAAACAACACACTTGGAAAAGATGGCTGTCAGGAAACTCTCAAATCTCATACTGAAAATAATCTTGCATCTTCCAAGAACGATGAGAGAAAGATTCTTTTAACTTCTTCAAAATTGATTAGGACACAGATGCAGAACAAATAAACTATATGTTTCACAAATATACAATTAAATAATTATTAGCTGAATACCCTTGTAACAGTCACCCAGGAGGCAGAACCTTCCCAGCTACTTGGAGGGAAGACTTCACAACTTCCTCCTAATAGTAACTAACTTGCTTCCCTCAAAAGTAAATTCTGCCCTGATGTCTATGATAGTCTCTTCCTTACTTCTCCTTACAGGTCTAAAACCAGAGTGGTTCAAATTCAGATTGTTAGTTCTGTCTTTACATATGTCTTTAAACCTCTTTTAACCTAGCTTCTCTTTCTCTTACTTGTTTTCCCCCTTCCTAGTAATTTATTGGTGAGGAAATAGGCCACCTGTCCTATAAACATTTTCAGTCTCTCTTTCGTGAATTGCATCTGCATGGTGAGGTTTAACATGTTCCTTTATCCTTGAATTTCCTGTAAAATGGAAGTTGGATATCAAGGCTTCATTAGTCTTTGACAAGACTCCTTCATAGAAAGTGTGCTGTTTGCCAGAAAGCACATAATGTGTGTTTATCACTTTTTGTGAGTGTGGCTACCATTGATGGTCAACGACTACAGCCTTTGCTGTTTAGGGAATGCAAAATGGCAGTGTTCAGATTCTATCATTCTTCCTTATTTGTTTGTGGAACTGTTTCTATTAAAAGAATTTTTGCTTCCATGGCCATTTAATTATTCAATAATCCGTTTTGTATTGAGGAGTCAAGCAAAATTAATATCAACATTTTACTTGCTGGTTTTCAATATGGGGAATTTTTAGCAGCTTTCACCATACGTGACTTTTTTATGTTGTTATGAAATCACAGATTTAAACAAATTTGATGTGGTTTAATCCTTTTCAATTATCGTTTACAATAATATTCAGATTCTCCTAGTGATAGTCTTTTAAAATGTGTCCTATAAACTTTTCAATAAAGACTGTGGTGGTCCTCATTAGCTTCTGTGCTATATATGTCAGGATGTTTCAGGCTCATCTTAGACATTTCCTTTGTCAGACTTGGAATCAGCTGACTAGTCTACACACGGCTGAAGCTTGAGGTCTCATCAGGCAAGTCAATGTAGTTTTCTGAAATGTTGCCAAATCTTCCTAAGTTTCTCTTACTACAGAAATTTTATGTGGCCTTGCTGATTCGACATGCCAAGATGGACATGCCTGTAAATTGGACATGCCAAGAGTGGGCATTTCTTTCTGTGAGGGGATACTAGAAACATCAAGTCCTCAGCCTTTTATGCAAGAGACTCACACATTCTACTCTCCATTCTTAATCTTGAGAATGAAAACACACACCAAAATTCTCTCATTAGTCAATGTTCAGGGAAAACGACAAGGTCATAGATTTCAGCTGTACCTGTTAGATTGTACTGGAACTGGAAGGAATTTTCATTAAGGAGGCAATGGGGACTAAGTTCCTATTCACATAGACCTTATCTAGTGATAAGAGAAAAAATATGTAAATGTACATCATTAACATGAGACTATTTTCATGTAATTGAGTCACTTAACCTAGTTTTAGAAGATATCCTAGGCCCCAGTTTCTGGCTGGCTTTCACACATGGTTCAGGTACTCTTATTAAGTCTTACCCTGACTAGGAAGCAACTAAAACTTCTGTAATTATTTTTCAGTGTTCGGATTAAGTCTTCTCCAGATTTGAAAAGAAGTGCAAGTCATTGATTTAGTTCTAGTACAGCACATTTGAGGTCTGGTGCTCACTATAAGTGTTCTCCAGAACAGAACTTAACTGCAGACCAGTAGTTAAATTCTGACATTAAATAGTAAAAGTTTAAAGCCACAAAATAACATATTCACAAGATAAAAGTGGTGGCTGTCCCTTTAAATGCACAAGCATTAACATAAAGACACAATGATTGTGAAAAATCAGGAAAATATGATACCACCAAGATAAACCAATAAAGCTCCCAAACTGGACCCAGAAGAAATGAAGATATATGAACTGACTGGCAAAGAATTCAGAGAGATCCTCTTAGAACAATTCAGGACATTACAAGAAAGTATATTTAGAAAATTAAATAAAATTTTAGAAAACAAATTATGATGTTCACAAAGACATTTGACAGAGGAATCGAAATAAAGAAACAAACTAAAACCCTAAAACTAAAAAATACAATAACTGAATTGAAAAATTCAATAGAAAGTTTTGAAAGCAGACTTAATCAAACATAGGAAAGTATCACTAAGCTCAAAGGATGTATAAAATTGTTCAAGTAGGTAAGTAAAAATAAACACCTATGGGAATCATGGGACACCATCACGTGATCTAATCTTCACATAATATAACAGTTCTTGAAGGAGGTAAGAGAGAAAAATGCCTAGAAATAATACTTTCAAAAATAATGACTAAAAATTTTCCAAATCTGGGAAAAAATAACAACATACATACAGGTACAGGAAGCTCATAGATCATCAATCAAATATAAGACAAAGAATAATTCCCCAACAAATCCTCAAAAATCAGAGAAAAGAAAGAATACTTAATGCAGCAAGAGGAAAAAACATATCACATTCTTCAATGTAGTACTAGTACAACTTTCAGTGGATTTGTTGGCAGAAATCTTGCCAACTAAGAGAGAGTGGGATGATATGTTCAAAATGCTGAAGAAGAAAAAAAAAAAAACCTTTCCAACCAATGATACTTTACCCATAAAAGCTATACTTCAAAAATAAAAGAGAAATAAAGACTTTTCCAGACAAACAAAAGCTGAAGGAGTTCATTACTACCAGACCTTGCTTACAGGGAACACTCAAGGATTTTCTCCAAGCTGGAGAAAAAAAAAAACCAACAACATTAATAATAGTCAAATTCAGAATACTTTAAAAATGTAATGATGGTATATAAATCAATTTAATACTCTTAGTATAATGGTTAAGTGATAAAACACTGAAAAATAATAGTAAATATGATTCTATTTTAAAGAATATGCAATATAAAAATGTAAATTGTGACATGAAAATTTCTAAATATGGGGTGACAGTAAACTTAAAATATAACTTTTTTGAAGAGATCAAGGTTAAGTTGATAGAAGCCTAAAATAACCTATTCTAGCTACAAGACATTGTCTGTAAGCCTCATGGTAACCATGAAGCACAAAACCTGCCTTTAGTTTAGTAGATAACCTAAAAATAAAAGGCAAGGAATCAAAGCACAATACTAGAGACAATCACAACCATCAAGGAAGACACTAAGAAGGAAAGTAATAAAGAATCTACAAAATGACAGTAAAATAATTAACACAATGGTAGTAGTAGGTTCTTACCTAACAATAATCACACTGAATACAAATGGATTAAATTCTTCAATTAAGACACAGAATGACTGAATGGATAAAAAATAAAGACCCAACAATATGTTGCATATAGGAGACTCACTTTACCTGTAAGAATACTCACAGACTGAAAGTGAAGGGATGGAAAAAAAAATATTCCATGCAAATGAAAACCAGAAGAGAGCTGGGGCAGCTATACTTATATCAGATTAAATAGATTTTTCAGGTTAAAAACTTGAAATTTTCTTTTCCTCTTAAAAAGAGGCAAAGAAGGTCATTATATAATGATAAAAGTTTCAATTCAGCAAGAGGATATAATCATTATAAATATATATGTACCCAGCATAGGCGCACCTAAATATATGGAACAAATATTAATAGACCTAGAGAGAGAGAGAGACTGCAACACAATAATAGTAGAAGACTTCAACACTCCATTCTCAACAATAGACAGATGATCATCCAGGCAGAAAATCAACAAAAAAAATCAGATATAAACTGAACTCTAGACCAAATGGACCTAACAGACATTTATAGAACATTCCATCCAATAGCTACTGAATACACATTCTTCTCAATTGTACACAGAACATTTTCCAGGATACATTACATGTTAGGCCACAAAACATAACAAGTTTAAGAAGACTGAAATCATAACAAGCATCTTTTTTAATCACAATGGTGTAAAACTAGAAATTGATAACAGGAGGGCATTCAGAAACTTTAAAAATACATGAAAATTAAACAATATACTATTGAATAATCAATGAGCAAATTAAAAAAAAGTAAAAGAGATATTAGAAATATTCCCCCAAAAATCAGGGATAAGTCAAGAATATGCTTATTGAATGTATGATGACTACTAAACTTTCTGAACAGTGTAGTAAGATAAAAAGAAAAGAGGAACATTTCCATCTTTTAAAATGATGAAATTGGTAACATATAGAGGGCAAAATCTAAGAGAAAATTACAATTTAAAGAGAAAAAAATGTTTATTTAATATAAACTTCTGTCAAACTGTATGCCTTAAAGGTAAAGAAAAAAAGTTATATTTCTTATCTTCCAAGGAGCCTTGACTTCAGGAGGATAAAAAAATTTCACAAGTCATTGAAGTCTGGCATAGCTTTGTCTTTTCCAGTTTATATAGGACATTGCACATCTACAATTGCTAGAATACTAGTATGTAACTACACATTCTCAGCAATAAGTTATGTATTAGGAGTTAGAGACACAAAGTGTTGCCCTCAAGGAATTTACAATATATTATGGGGAAGATTCATAAGTGGTATAAAACAATGAAATGTTTAGATCATATTGTAAATGTATGTTCACAATACACTGGAGGCATAAAGATGCCAATAAATTGGCCTCAGGTGATTAAAAGATGTCTTTACAAAGGATTTGGAGCTAAGTTGTGAGACAGATTGGGAAATGGTATTCCAGGCAGAAGAAACAGAGGCATATCATTGAGATATGAAGTACCTGAAATAATTCAAAGAAGCATGGATGTAAGGGGAATGTAGGAAGTACCTCTTGAGAGAAAAAAAAGAGCTGGATTATAGAGAGCCATTCGTAGCATAATAAGCCATGTAGACATTGACCAAAGGCTATGGATACACATTCAATAAGCTTAAGCAGAATAGACCTCAGATTTGTATTCTAGTAACATGGAATTGAAGGTGGAGTATTAAAGGCAAGGAAGAGATAGCTATGGCAACAGAAAGGAGATGAACTGAAATATATATGTAGCTCTGGTTTGGGGACAAAGATGATGAGAAAAGTTAGAGAATCAATTAATCTGATGCACCTGTAGGATCACCAGGCCAAAATCATTAGACCTGCAGCAGGGAGGGATGGGGCAAGGGTTGAGAAACTGTTGGTAGTATGCTTATAACCTGGGTGATGGGGTCATCCATACCATATACATCAGCATCATACAATATACTCATGGAACAAACCTGCACATGCACCCTCTGAATCCAAAATAAAAGTTGAAAAGAATAAAATAGTGTCTGACATAAGGTGATTATTATTTCACATAAATATGTAAGCCGGTTTCCACCTCTTTATGAAAGATGGTGTTCATTTGACCTTGGGTGGATATATTTTTCATGCTAAGTCAAGCAGATGATCTCCTGGAAACAAAATTGATTGAGAAACTGCAAATTAGTCTCTACTGATAACTTGAACTTAATGTGTAACCCTGGCAGTTATAATGTGATCATGCCTTGTAGCTTTCTTTCTTTTGGTCAAGACCTAGCTATGCTGCATTTCTACCTTTCTAGGTTTCTAGGAAATACTCATAAATTCTTATATTTCATGTTTAAATTTTTCTTTGACTTGATTTCTGTTTCTTTGAACAAAAAAACTCAATTTATACAGTACATATGATTTAAATCTCTTGATTGTATTAAATGTTTCAGTATTGCTTGAATGTAAAGATGACCACAGTGAGCTCTTCAACATCTTTTCTTCTATCAACAATATTTTAGTTCTTAATTATGAGCAGAAGAGAATAAAATCAGATAGAAGGCTGAGTAGTTCATGCAAAGCAGACCTACCTCAGAGTTGTCTCTTTTATAAAGATTTCTTAAATGCTCAATATACACTGCTATTCAATGTCTTCCTCTTTGGCTCTCAGAACAGTGGGTCTCAGATATTTAGATGTTCTTGTCCAGTTAAGGGCAGAGAATCTAAATATATCCCAGAATTTCCAACCTTATCATCTATATAACCATATTTCCATAAAATAAAGAATTATCTTCACTTAATCAGGAAAAGGCTGATCTGAAGATGATGAGTTATCTCAATTGATTGTTCACTTACAGATCCAACTCCTTGCTCTATTCTTTCCTCTATTCTCACTACTGTACTTGGCTAGGAAAATAAAATCAGAAAGAACCTTTATTTTAGAATTAAGTTCAGTTCCTTCAATTAAACATATTTACCTTTATGCAAAATATTTCTACATTTCTCTTATTTTTAATCAACTGAAACCAAAGGCCCGGTCTTATGGCACTTGTAATTCTTCACTTTTAGCAACTATTATTAGGTCATAGTTGGTATATTTATTATGGAGCCTTCCTCTCTCTTCCATTAAATGGTATTTTTTGTTGGAGGAAAAAAAGTGTTTTTCTTATTCATCTTTGTCTTATCCATCATGTCCAGGCAGCCCCTAACACATACCTTTTACATAGTCAATGCTTCAGTAATACATTGCTGAAGGCTGAGCAATGCTAGTGGCCCAGGAGCAATTGATTTATTATTGTTTTTGTTTTTAAAATTTCAGTTCAGGTTTGAGTGAGAAAAAGGTCAGAGTAAAAGTTGGTCACATCAAAACTTCTCTTACCAACAATCTTCGAATCTTTACTGTAGGCGTGACCAAGTAGCTCACAATGGCATGGACTTAAAACAAACAAAGTCTGATTTTACCAATTATCTTTGCTTTAGGAATCCAGTCATTACCTGGGGGTATTTTGATGGCCATGTTTGATTATTTAGTTTTCATTTACAAAGCCATCATTATTTTTCTAGTTTAAGTAATTTAATCAGCTCTAGGGTAGACAATAGTGTCAGAAATAAATTGTAGACTAAAAGCATTACTGGTACATTTGCATTTAAGATTCATTTGCTGAAATTATCAGGCTGGGTTACAATAGATTGTAGCTGAGGCACAGGCTGTCAAGACTATCAAGGGCTACTTTGTCCTGGAAATGATTTTTAAAGTAAGCAAGGATGTTTATCTAATAACAACGTGAATTGAAGATATATTTTCTTGTTTTGTTGTCCTATCGTTCTCAGATAGTTCTTACACATAAGCCCTGACTAGGGCATCTAACACAGCAGAGAAAACTACACACTTCCACTTTTATTTTGGAGGCCAGGCATATGGCAGCACAATGTAATTCTCGTATGAGCAGTCTCAAATCTGGACATCTCTCAGGATTGGCAAATGATGAGTCTCAGGAGCTATAATTCTTTGGGCTGACGACTGATGCTGGAACAAATTAAGAGATCTCATTCTTTTCTGGTGAGGGAAGCCTATTAGAGTTTTACATATTTTGAAGACATTGGTCAGCCCCATTCAAATACCTTAAGGCTTTTTTCCTATCAGCATATATTTCAAGCAACAGCTCTAACTCAGGCAGGTAATGCAAGAGCTCTAAAGAAATATTTTTATATAACCAATTGAATCTATCTCAGGTGACAACTCCATTACTGCCAATACACACATTAAACCATTGCTTCAAGGTAATTCACTTTATAATTTTTTGGTGTGGTTTATTACCTGGAAGCATTACAAAGTACATTATCTTTTTTTCCTTTTTGCTAGACACGAAAGTGGTTTGCAAGCATTATGTTTCATGTGCTCTCTTCATTTCTTCTCCTAGCATATACTCCTTTCATCCTTTTCTCCCACCTGCTCCTCCAGCCCTATTGTGTGTGTTCACTATGGTTCAACATATTGGCATTTTTGCCCAGGTTTCCTAAGATCTGTGCTCATCAATGCTCTTCACTGGTTGACTGCTCAAGTAGTTGACTTCTACTCAGGATTCTGTCCTCGGCCTTAAAATTGTTTCCTCAAGAAAATCTTCCCCAACTTCTAAAACTAGGTTAAGTGACTCAATTACATGAAAATAGTCTCATGTTAAGGATGTACATTTACTTATTTTTTTTCTCTTATCACTAGATGAGGTCTATGTGAATAGGAACTTAGCCCCCATTGCTCTGAGATCTATGCCCCAAAGCAACTACCACAATGGCGGTGGTAGCAGCACCATTCTTTTCTGTAGAACTGACATCTAACATATGATGACAGTACTGAATTTCCTGCCTACTCCTTTGAGACAGTAGCAGCTGTGTCAGATATTATACAATTATCATTGTGGAGCACTGACCATGATAGTAGCCCAAACTGTCTTGGGCACGTAACCTTAATGTCAAAGATTGTTAGAGTCCTGTGTTGCTCTACATGTGTTGACAGACCCACATGTGTTGCTATTATACTGGCAAAGAACAGCAAGTCTTACTAAATTATCATTTGTGGGTAAAAACATATGCATTCCTAGGGAATTTTGAAGATGTTTGTGGAAGCAGAATCTTTCAAAGTCTAATGTTCTTATAAATCTAACAAGTGGTAGCAGCGAGAAGTTTTGGGAAAATCAGGAGAGGTAACTTTCTCTGGTATATTTTTTTGCTAGAGCTGCCATAAAATATCACAATCACAGATTGGGTAGCTAAAGCAACAGAAATGTAGTTTCTTTGGAGGATGGAAGTCCAAGATCAAGATGTCAGCAGATTTGGTTTCTTCTGAGGCTCCTCTCCTTGACTTGCAGATGGCTGCCTTCTCACTGTATCTTCACATGGCCTTTTCTCTCTGAGTAAATATCACTGGTACATCTTCACTTTCTTATAAAAAAATCTGTCATATTGAATCAGAGCCCCACCCTTAAGACATCATTTAAATTTAATTATCTTTCTAAAGGCCTTATCTCCAAACACAGTCACAGTGAACAATAGGGATTCAACTTATAAACTTGGAGAAAACATAATTTACTCTATCACATCTAGTAATTCCTGGGACAATCTGGTTACATGGGTTTCTACTGTTTCAAAATAGTGATCTTTAATGTTGCTGCATTTTGTTCTCTTATAGGTATATATTCATACATATGTAGTATATATGTTTATATCAAATATACATAAAGATTTATATGTGTGTGTGTATACATATATATATACACACACATATATATATATATATATATTTAATGATTCTCTCCTGGACCTCAAAATAATGTCTATATTTTGCTGTTAATATACACAGTCAAAACAAGACCCATTGATCTGTTGCCTAAAAGAAATACTTCACCTGCTAAGACACATACGACTGAAATAAAGGAATGGTGTGATGGTAAATACTGAGTGTCAACCTGATTGGATTGAAGGATGCAAAATATTGATCTTGGATGTGTCTGTGAGGGTGTAGCCAAAGGAGATAAACATTTGAGTCAGTTGGCTGGGAAAGGCAGACCCACCCTTAATCTGGGTGAGCACCGTCTAATCAGCTGCAAGCATGGCCAGAAAATAAAGCAGGCAGAAAAACATAAGAAGACTAAACTGGCTTAGCTTTCTAGTCTACATCTTTCTCTAATGCTGGAGGCTTCCTACCCCCAAACATCAAACTCCAAATTCTTCAGCTTTGGAACTCGGACTGGCTTCCTTGCTCCTCAGCTTACAGGTGGCCTATTGTGGTACCTTGTGATACTGTGAGTTAATATTCCTTAATAAACTTCCCTTTATATATATGTATATAAATATATATACACATATAAATATATGTATGTAAATATACATACATATTAATATATTATATAAATATACATATAAATATATGTATATAAATATACATACATATAAATATATGTATATAAATATACATACATATAAATATAAATATACATACGTGTATGTGTGTGTGTGTGTGTGTATCCTATTAGTTCTGTCTCTCTAGAGAATCCTGACTAATACAGATTTGGTATCAGGAGAAGGGTTCTAAAGAAACAGAATATTAAGGATAAAGTTCGTTTGTTGGTTTTGTAGTTTCCGGAGTTGCCTGCTTAATATGATTCAACCCTAAATGCTAAGGACTCCACTTCTAATAGTATGGAGAACACTGATAGTCCTTGGTGTGAACTGTTTAGAAAGTTATGCAAAACAAGTGCATTTGACACTCCTGATTCACCAGTCATGAGAGGCAAGGAGTTTAGTGACTCTATACATAATACCTTTGACAATATGTGGAGAACCAAAGAATATAATGAAGTTTGTTGGTTGCTCCTAAGTTCACTGGACAAAGTGATGAAAGAAAATGAAGAACTCAAGGATTCTAACTCCTGGCTTCAGAAGCAGATCCTGAACTTTGTGTCTGCTAAGATTGCCCTAAGTGAGAGTCTTATTTCCTGTAGAGAAAGAGCTGAAATTGTGGAAAACTAGACACAAGCTCTTATCATGCCAGTGGCTGATCTGCAATGAAAAGTACATGTGCAGCCTCGCCAAGTGTCTACTGTTAAAGTGAGGGCATTGATTGAAAAAGAATGGAACCCTAAAACTTGGAATGGGAATGTGTGGAAGAACCCTGTCGAAGCTGGGGACATTGAGCTTGTAAACTCTGATGAACCTTTTTTGCCAGAAGAAACAACTTCCCCATTCCCAGTAGGGGCAACATCCTGTCCTCGGTCCATGCTGCCATCAGCCTTTCCACCTTTGTCTGGGAAGATAAACCCTACACTTCCTGAGGCAACAGTGATGGCCTCCTCTGAGGCAGTTGCCAGGCAAGACAGTGTTGATTCTCCTCAGGACCTTCCCCCAGCACCCCAGTTTGCTTCTAGACCTATAACTAGACTAAAGCTGACAGGCCTCTAAAGGTGAGGTTCAGAGTGTGACACACAAGGAGATGCACTAGATTCAAAAAAAATCTGCTTGAGTTTTCTAATTTATATAAGCAGAAATCTGGAAACAGGCATAGGAATGGATATTAAGGGAGTGGGATGATGGTGGAAGGAACACAGATTTGGATCAGACTGAATTTATTGGTTTGAACCCACTAAGTAGGGATTCTGCATCTAATGTTGTAGATCAGGGAGTTAAAAAAAAGTTCTAATAGTTTATTTGCTTGCTTAACTGAAATGTGGGTTAATAGATGGCCCACTGTGAGTGAGTTCGAAATGTCTAATCTCTCTTATTTTAATGTAAAAGAAGGGATCCAAAGGCTTAGGGAGATTGGGATGCTGGAGTGGGTTAGTCACTTTAAACCTACTCATTCCAGCTGGGAGGGTCCAGAAGATATACTTTTGAGCAATTCTTGCAAAGTAAATTTGTGAGGGCAGCACCTGCATCTTTGAAGAGTCCTATAATTGCTCTTCTCTGTTTGTCAGATTGAACTGTGGGAACCACAGTCACTCAACTACAACATTTAAATCCAGTGAGAATTATTGGATTCTAAGGTGGCAGGGGGCAAGTGGCAGCATTCAACCATCAAAGACAAGGTGGGAGTAGCTACTGTAATGGACAGCAGAGGCAAAGCAGCAATCAGAATAGTCTGATACATGTAGAGTTCTGGCATTGGCTAACTAATTATGGTGTTCCTGGAAGTAAAATGGATAGAAAGCCTACTGCATTCCTATTTAATTTATATAAGCAGAAAACTTCCAGGTAAAGCAGACAAAAAAACTAATTTGAATTATAAAAACAGAGAATCACCACCCATTGATCAATTTCCAGACTTGAACCAGTTGACTGACCCAGAATCCCTTGAATGAAGGAGAGACCGGGTCCCCTTGAGGAAGGACTCCACTACATTTCTGACAATTTATGCTATTAATATTCCTCCCATTCTTCCCCAAGGAGACCTACGGCCTTTTACCAGGGTTACTGCACAAGGGGGAAAGGGAAATAGTCAGACATTTCAGTGACTACTGGACACTGGTTCTGAGCTGACCTTGATTCCAGGGGACCCAAAACATCCTTGTGGTCCTCCAGTTAAAGTAGGGGCTTATTAAGGTCAGTTAAAGTAGGGGCTTATTAATGGAATTTTAGCTCAGGTCCGACTTACAGTGGGTCCAGTGTGTCCACGGATTCATCTTGTAGTCATTTCCCCAGTGCCAGAATGCATAACTGGCATAGACATATTTAGCAGCTGGCAGAACCTCCACACTGGCTTCATGACTGGTAGGGTGAGGGCAATTATAATGAGAAAGGCCAAATGCAAGCCATTAGAGCTGCCTTTACCTAGAAGAATGTAAATAAAAAACAATACTGCTTCCATGGAGAGATTGTGGAGATTAGTGCCACCATAAAGGACTTGAAAGGGGCAGGAGTGGTGATTCCCACCATATCCCTATTCAACTCTCCCATTTGGCCTGTGCAGAAGACAGACGGATCTTGGAGAATGACAATGGATTATTGTAAGCTTAACCAAGTGGTGACTCGAATTGCCGGTGCTGTACCAGATGTAGTTTCATTGCTTGAGCAAATTAACACATTTTCTGGTACCTAATATGCAGCTATTGATTTGGTAAATTCCTTTTTCTCCATTCCTGTCCATAAGGACCACCAGAAGCGATTTGCCTTCAGCTGGCAAGGCCAGCAATATGCCTTTACTGTCCTACCTCAAATATATATCAACTCTCTGACTTTGTGTCATAGTCTTGATCGAAGAGACCTGATCACTTTTTACTTCCACCAGTATCACACTGATCCATTACATTGATGACATTATGCTGATTGGATCCAGTGAGCAAGAAGTAGTAAACACACTGGACTTGTTGCTGAGACATTTGCATGCCAGAGGGTGGGAAATAAATACAACTAAAATTCAAGGAACTTTTACCTCAGTAAAATTTCTAGGGGTTCAGTGGTGTGGGGCCTGTCAAGATATTTCTTCAAAGGTAAAAGATAAGTTGCTGCATTTGGACCCTCCTACAACCAAGAAAGGCATAATGCCTAGTGGGCCTATTTGAATTTTGGAGGCAACACCTTCCTCCTTTGGGTGTGTTGCTCCAGTCCATTTATCGAGTTACCCTAAAGGTTGCTAGTTTTGAGCGGGGTCCAGAAGAGAAGAAGACTCTGAAACAGGTCCAGGCTGCTGTGCAAGCTACTCTGCCACTTGGGCCCTATGACCCAGCAAATCCAATGGTGCTTGAGGTGTCAGTGGCAGATAGGAATGCTGTTTGGAACCTTTGGCAAGCTCTCATAGATGAATCACAGTGGAGGCCTTTAGAATTTTGGAGCAAGTCCCTGCCATTTTCTGCAGATAACTACTCTCTTTTTGAGAGACAGCTTTTGGCCTGTTACTGGGCTTTGGTGGAAACTGAATGTTTGACTATGGGTCATCAACCATGCAACCCAAACTGCCTATCATGAACTGGGTGCTTTCTAACCCGTCTATTCATAAAGTGAGTCATGGACATCAGCATTCCAACATCATATGGAAGGCTGTCTACATGATCAGGCTTGAGCAGGTCCTGAAGGCACAAGTAAGTTACATGAGAAAGTGGCTCAAATGCCCATGGTCTCCACTCCTACCACCCTGCCTTCCCTCCCACAGACTGCACTGATGGTCTCATGGGGAGTTCCCTATGATCTGTTGACAAGAAGAGAAGACTAGGGCCTGGTTCACAGATGGTCTGCACGATACATTGGCACCACCTGGAAGTGGAGAACTGCAGCACTACAGACCCTTTCTAGGATAACCCTGAAGGACAGCAGTAAAGGGAAATCTTCCCAGTGGGCAGGACTTCAAGCAGTGCACCTGATCATGGCCTTTGCATGGAAGGAAAAATGGCCAGAAATGTGATTATATACTGATTCATGAACTGTAGCCAATGGTTTGGCTGGATGGTTCTTCTTTGGCTGGAAGAAACATGATTGGAAAATTAGTGACAAAGAAACTTGACGAAGAGGCATGTGGATGGACTTCTCTGAGTAGTCAAAAACTGTGAAAATATTTGTATCCCATATGAGTACTCACCAACAGGTGACCTCAGTAGAGGAGGATTTTAATAATCAAGTGGATAGGATGACCCATTCTGTGGACACCACTCAGCCTTTTTCCCCAGCCACCTGCTGTTATCACGCAATGGGCCCATAAACAAAATAGTCATGGTGGTAGGGATGGAGGTCATGTATGGGTTCAGCAACATGGACTTCCATTCACCTAGGCTGACCTGGCTACAGCCATTGCTGAGTGGTCAATTTACCAGCAGCAGAGATCAACACTGATCCCTCGATATGACCATTCTTTGGGGTGGTCAGCCAGCTACTTTGTGGCAGGTTGATTATATTGGACCTCTTCCATCGTGGAAAGGGCAGAGGTTTGTCCTCATTGGAATGGACACTTACTCTAGATATGGGCTTGCCTATCCTGCACACAATGCTTCTGCCAAGACTACCATCTATGGACTCACGGAAAGCCTTATCCACTGTTACGGTATTCCGCACAGCATTGCCTTTGACCAAGGCACTCACTTTATGGCTAAAAAAGTGTGGCAGTGGGCTTATGCTCATGGAATTCACTGGACTTAGTATGTTCCTCATTATCCTGAAGGAGCTGGATTGATAGAATGGTGGAATGGCCTTTTGAATTCACAATTACAATGCCAACTAGGTGACAATACTTTGCAGAGCTGAGGCAAAGTTCTCCAGAAAGCCATGTATGCTCTGAATCAGCATCCAATATATGGTATTGTTTCTCCTATAGCTGGGATTCATGGGTCCAGGAATCAAGGGGTGAAAGTGGACATGACATCATTCACCATCACCCCTAATGATCCACTAGCAAAATTTTTGCCTCTTGTTCCTGCAACATTACATTCTGCTGGCTTAGAGGTCTTAGTTCCAGAGGGAGGAATGCTGCCACCATGAGACACAACAACAATTCAATTAAACTGGAAGTTAAGATTGCCATCTGGACAATTTGGGCTCCTCCTACCTTTAAGTAAATGGCTAAGAAGCGAGTTACAGTGTTGGCTGGGCTAATTGGCCCAAACTATTAATATATAATCAGTCTAGTACTCCACAACCAAGGTAAGAAAGAGTATGGATGGAATACAGATCCATTAGGCGTCTCTTAGCATTACCATGCCCTATGATTAAAGTCAATGGGAAACTATGACAGCCCAATCCTGGCAGGACTGCAAGTGGCTCAGACCACTCAGGAATGAAAGTTTGGGTCAATCCACCAGGAAAAAAATTATGACCTGCTGAGGGGTTTGCCGAAGGCAAAGGGAATTCAGAATGAGTGGTAAAAGAAGGTAGTCATTAACGCCAGCTATGACCACGTGACTAGTTGCAGAAATGAGAACTGCAATAGTCATGAGTAATTCCTCTTTATTTTGTTAAAAACATATTTGTGCATGTACATACCTATACTAAGAAAATATATTCATTTTATTTCCTTTTCCTTTATCAAGTGACATAAGATTTCTTGACTTCATGTCAGCATTTAAGTATTGTTAACTTTATGTAATAGCATTTGGTTTGGGGATTAAAGCATTTCTGGTTGTATGAAGGATAATTATATTATGTTAGGTGTAATTATAACTTTACTATTTTTTTTTTTTTTTAAATAGTGTGTGATCTCAGGAGATGTGTATGGGTTCAAATTGACAAGGGGTGAACTTATGATGGTTAATACAGAGTGTCAACTTGATTGGATTGAAGGATGCAAAATACTGATCCTGGGTGTGTCTATGAGAGTCCTGCCAAAGGAGATTAACATTTGAGTCAGTGGCCTGGGAAAGGCAGACTCACCTTTAATCTGGGTGGCCACCATCTAATCAGCTCCCAGCATAGGCAGAATGTAAAGCAGGCAGAAAAATGTGAAAAGACTAGACTGGCTTAGCTTCCCAGCCTACATCTTTTCTCTTGTGCTGGATGCTTTCTGCCCGTGAACATAGGAATCCAAGTTCCTCAGCTTTGGGACTCAGACTGGCTTCCTTGCTTCTCAGCATGCAGATGGCCTATTGTGGACCTTTCTAATCGTGTGACTTCATATTCTTTAATAAACTCACATATACATACATACACACACGTATCTCCTATTAGTTCTGTCCCTCTAGAGAATCCTGACTAATACAGATGAAAAAAGATATTCCATGCCAATGGAAACCAAAAAAGAGTTGGAATTGCTATACTTATATCAGACCAAATAAATTTAAAGATGAAAACCATAAGAAGAGACAAAGAAGGTCACTATATAATGATAAAGGGGTCAATTCGGAAACAGCACATAACAATTTTAATATATATACACTCAACACTGAACCACCCAAATATATAAAACAATTATTCATAGAGCTAAAGAGAGGGATAGGCTCCAATACAATAATAGCTGGGGACTTCAACACCCCACTTTCAGCAAGGGAAAGATCTTCAAGACAGAAAATCAACAAAGAAACATTTGATTT
Organism: Macaca thibetana thibetana; assembly: GCF_024542745.1. Lineage (NCBI taxonomy): Eukaryota > Metazoa > Chordata > Mammalia > Primates > Cercopithecidae > Macaca > Macaca thibetana. The sequence goes on along the minus strand of NC_065589.1, from coordinate 104,896,315 downwards.
AATCTGCACTACAAGCCAAAATGATTTAATGGATATTTACAGAATATTTATCCAACAGCTAGAGAATACACATTGTTTTCCTCAGCACATGGATCATTCTCAAGGATGAACCAGGTATCAGGTCACAAATAAAGTTGTTAAACATTGAAAAAATTAAAATAATATCAATCATTTTGTCTGTCCATGATGGAAAAACTAAAAATTAATAAGAAGATGAATTTTGGAAACCAAAAAAATACATATAAATGAAACAATATACTCCTGAATTATCAGTGTGTCAATGAAGAAATTAAGAAAGAAATTGAAAAATTTCTTGAAACAAATGACAATAGAAACACAACGTATGAAAACCTATGGGATATGGCAAAAGCAATACTAAGAGGGAAGTTTACAGCTATAAGCGCCTATATCAAAAAAGAAGACAAACTTTGAATAAACAATGTAATAATGAATCTTAAAAAAAAAACTGGAAAAGCAAGAGCAAACCAAGTCCAAAATTAGTAAAAGAAAAGAAGTAAACTATTAGAACAGAAGTAAATGAAATTGAAGTGAAAAGAACAATACAAAAGATAAATGAAACAAAAATTGGGTTTTTCTTGAAAAGTTAAATAAAACAGACAAACCTTTAGCCACACTAAATAAGAAAAAAAAAAAAAAGAGAGAGAGAGAGAAGATCAAAATAAATAAAATGACAGATGAAAATGGAGATTTTTAGAACAGATACCATAGTAATTCAAAGGATTATTAGTGGCTACTATGAGCAAATATATGCCAAAAAATTAGAAAACTTAGAAGAAATGGACAAATTCCTAAACACATACAACCTACCAAGATTGAACCAGGAAACATTTTAAGAAGACCTAATACAAATTCTACTCAAACTATTCTAAAAAGCAGAGGAGGAGGGAATCCTTCCAAAGTCATTCCATGAGGCCATTATTGCTCTGATGCCAAAAGCAGACAAAGACACATCACCAAAAGAAAACTACGGGCTAATATCCCCAATGAATATTGATACAAAAATTCTCAACAAAATGTTAGCAAAACAAATTAAATAATACATTTACAAGATCATGCATCATGACCAAGTGGGACTTTTCTCTTGGATGCAAGAAAGTTTCAACATAATCAATAAATATATGATATTTTTATTTTTATTATTTATTTATATAAATATTATAAATAAATATGAAATAAATATATTAATATAAATAAATATTATTTGTTGCATTTTATTTATTATCTATTTATTTAATTTATAATTATGTTTTATTATTTTTTAAATTTATTATTGGTTTGTTTATTATTTATGTTGTATTGATTGTGATTATTTATTGATTACATAATTTAAAAGTCATACGTCATATCAATAGAATGAAGGACAATAATCGTATGATCATTTCAATTAATGCTGAAAAAGCATTTGATAAAATTGAACATCCATTCAAGCTAAAAATGCTAAAAAACCTAGTATAGAAAGAACATACTTCAACATAGTAAAGGCTAGAGATGATAGACCCACAGCTAGTATTATACTGAATAGGAAAAAGCTGAAAACGTTTTCTCGGAGATGTGGAACGCAACAAAGATGCCCATTTTCACCACTGTTATGCAACACAGTACTATAAAGATAATCCAAATTGGAAAATAAAAGAAGTCAAATTATCCTTGTTGGCAGATGATATGATTTTATATTTGAAAAAACCTAAAGACCCCACAAAAAAAAACTGTTATAACTGGTCAATAAATTCAGTAAAGCTGAAGAATATGAAATCAGCATACAAAAATCACTCATATTTCCATATGCCAACCATGAACAATCTGAAAAAGAAATTTAAAAAGTAATTCCATGTACAATAGCCAAAATAAAATTAAGTACCTAGGAATTAGCCAAAAAAGTGAAAGATATGTATAATGAAAACTATAAAACACTGATGAAAGAAATTGAAGAAGAAACCAAAAAATTAGAAAGATAGTGCAGGTTCCTAGATTTGAAGAATAAATGTTGTTAAAATGTCCATACTACCCAAAGCAATCTTTAGATTTAATGCAATCCCCATTAAAATACCAATGACATTTTGCATGAAAATGGAAGAAAAATTCCTATATTTCATATGGAACCACAAAAGACCCCAAATAAGTAAATATATCCTAAGCAAAAAAACAAAACTGGAGGCATCACATTACCCAACTTCAAACTATGTGGCAGAGCTATAGTTACCTGGCATACAAACAGACACATAGACCAATGGAACAGAATAGAGAACTCAGGAACAAATCCACACTCTTAGAGTAAACTCAACTTCAACAAAGTTGCCAAGAACATACACTGCGGAAAAGACAGCCTTCAATAAACCATGCTGGGGAAACTAAATATCTATATGCAGAAGAATAAAACTTGAATCCTGTCTTTCAATTTATACACAAATCAAATAAAAATGAATAAAATAAAAAAATAAAAATGAATTAAAGACTTAAATGTAAGACCTCAAACTATGAAACTACTACAAGGAAACCTGGGGAAAATCTCCAGGTTACTGGGCAAAAATTTATCGAGTAGTACCTTACAAGCACAGGCAACCAAAGTAAAAATGGACAAGGGGTATCACATCAAGTTCTGCACAGCAAAGGAAAGGTCTGCACAGCAAAGGAAACAATTAACGAAGTGAAGAGACAACCCACAGAATGGGAGAAAATATTTGCAAACAACCCATCTGACAAGGGATTAAAAACCAGAATATATAAACAGCTCATACTCTATCAGAAAAAAATGAATAATCCAATTCAAAATGGGGAAAAGATTTGGATAGACATTTCTCAAAAGAAGACTTACAAATGACAAACAGGAATATTAAAAAGTGCTCAATATCACTGATCATCAAAGAAATGCAAATCAGAACTACAATGAGATATCATCTCACCCCAGTTAAAATGGCTTTTATACAAAAGTCAGGCAATAACAAATGCTGGTGAGGATGTGGAAAAAAGGAAACCCTCATATACTGTTGGTGGAAAAGTAAATTAGTACAACCACTATGAAGAACAGTATGGAGGTTCCTCAAAAGACTAAAAATAGAGGTACTATACAATGCAGCAATCCCATTGCTGGGTATGTAACCCTCTCCCGTCCCCCAAAAAACAGGATGTTGAAGAGATATCTGAACACCCATGTTTGTTTCAGCACTGTTCACAACAGGCAAGATTTGGAAGCAACCTAAGTGTCCATCAACAGATGAATGTGTAAAGAAAATGTTGTACATATATACAATGGAGTATTATTCAGCCATAAAAATGAGTGATATTCAGTATTTGCAACAATGTGAATGGAACTGGAGGTCATCATCTTAAGTGACATAAGCCAGGCACACAATGACAATCATCACATATTCTCACTTACTTGTGGGATCTAAAAATCAAAACAACTGAAGCCATGGAGGTAGAGAGTAGAAAGGAGGTTACCAGAAGCTGGTAGGTGTAGTAGGCGGGTAGAGGGGATGTCTGGATGGTTAATGGATATGCACATAGTTGGAAAGAATAAATATGGCCTAGTATTTGATAGCACAACAGGGTGAGTATAGTCAATATTAGTTCAATTGTACACTTAAAAATAACTAAAAGAGTATAATTGGTTTGTAATACAAAGGATAAATGCTTTAGGGCATGTATATCCCATTTTCCATTATGTGATATTATGCATTGCATGTCTGTGTTAGAACATCTCATGTACCCCATAAATATATGCACCAAAAAATTAAATCTAAAAAACTTTAAAAATATTTTTTTTAATTACATAGCCAACTCTCCTTAACAGATAGCAGTATATATCTATTTTAGGAATGAGGTTAATGGGAAATAATATTTCTCATGAAAGAGTCTTAGAGACATAAACATATAGACAGTTAAATTCTGCTCTAGGTGATCTATTGCATTTAAGGGATTAAAAAGAATTTGTCCAAGTCTTTGCTATTGTGAATAGTGCTGCAATAAACATACGTGTGCATATGTCTTTATAGCAGCATGATTTATAATCCTTTGGGTATATACCCAGTAATGGGATGGCTGGGTCATATGGTACATCTAGTTCTAGATCCTTGAGGAATCGCCATACTGTTTTCCATAATGGTTGAACTAGTTTACAATCCCACCAACAGTGTAAAAGTGTTCCTATTTCTCCACATCCTCTCCAGCACCTGTTGTTTCCTGACTTTTTAATGATCGCCATTCTAACTGGTGTGAGATGGTATCTCATTGTGGTTTTGATTTGCATTTCTCTGATGGCCAGTGATGATGAGCATTTTTTCATGTGTCTGTTGGCTGTATGAATGTCTTCTTTTGAGAAATGTCTGTTCATATCCTTTGCCCACTTTTTGATGGGGTTCTTTGTTTTTTTCTTGTAAATTTGTTTGAGTTCTTTGTAGGTTCTGGATATTAGCCCTTTGTCAGATGAGTAGATTGCAAAAATTTTCTCCCATTCTGTAGGTTGCCTGTTCACTCTGATGGTAGTTTCTTTTGCTGTGCAGAAGCTCTTTAGTTTAATGAGATCCCATTTGTCAATTTTGGCTTTTGCTGCCATTGCTTTTGGTGTTTTAGACATGAAGTCTTTGCCCATGCCTATGCCCTGAATGGTACTATCTAGGTTTTCCTCTAGGGTTTTTATGGTATTAGGTCTAACATTTAAGTCTCTAATCCATCTTGAATTAATTTTCGTATAAGGAGTAAGGAAAGGATCCAGTTTCAGCTTTCTACTTATGGCTAGCCAATTTTCCCAGCACCATTTATTAAATAGGGAATCCTTTCCCCATTTCCTGTTTCTCTCAGGTTTGTCAAAGATCAGATGGCTGTAGATGTGTGGTTTTATTTCTGAGGACTCTGTTCTGTTCCATTGGTCTATATCTCTGTTTTGGTACCAGTACCATGCTGTTTTGGTTACTGTAGCCTTGTAGTAAAGTTTGAAGTCAGGTAGCGTGATGCCTCCAGCTTTGTTCTTTTGACTTAGGATTGTCTTGGAGATGCGGGCTCTTTTTTGGTTCCATATGAACTTTAAAGAAGTTCTTTCCAATTCTGTGAAGAAAGTCATTGGTAGCTTGATGGGGATGGCATTGAATGTATAAATTACCTTGGGCAGTATGGTCATTTTCACAATATTGATTCTTCCTATCCATGAGCATCGTATGTTCTTCCATTTGTTTGTGTCCTCTTTTATTTCACTGAGCAGTGGTTTGTAGTTCTCCTTGAAGAGGTCCTTTACATCCCTTGGAAGTTGGATTCCTAGGTATTTGATTCTCTTTGAAGCAATTGTGAATGGAAGTTCATTCATGATTTGGCTCTCTGTTTGTCTGTTACTGGTGTATACTAATGCTTGTGAATTTGCACATTAATTTTGTATCCTGAGACTTTGCTGAAGTTGCTTATCAGCTTAAGGAGATTTTGGGCTGAGACAATGGGGTTTTCTAAATATACAATCATGTCATCTGCAAACAGGGACAATGTGACTTCTTCTTTTCCTAACTGAATACCCTTGATTTCCTTCTCTTGCCTAATTGCCCTAGCCAGAACTTCCAACACTATGTTGAATAGGAGTGGTGAGAGAGGGCATCCCTGTCTTGTGCGAGTTTTCAAAGGGAATTTTTCCAGTTTTTGCCCATTCAGTATGATATTGGCTGTGGGTTTGTCATAAATAGCTCTTATTATTTTGAGGTACATTCCATCAATACCGACTTTATTGAGCGTTTTTAGCATGAAGGGCTGTTGAATTTTGTCAAAAGCCTTTTCTGCATCTATTGAGATAATCATGTGGTTCTTGTCTTTGGTTCTGTTTATATGCTGGATTATGTTTATTGATTTGCGAATGTTGAACCAGCCTTGCATCCCAGGGATGAAGCCCACTTAATCATGGTGGATAAGCTTTTTGATGTGTTGCTGAATCCGGTTTGCCAGTATTTTACTGAGGATTTTTGCATCGATGTTCATCAGGGATATTGGTCTAAAATTCTCTTTTTTTGTAGTGTCTCTGCCAGGCTTTGGTATCAGGATGATGTTGGCCTCATAAAATGAGTTAGGGAGGATTCCCTCTTTTTCTATTGATTGGAATAGTTTCAGAAGGAATGGTACCAGCTCCTCCTTGTGCCTCTGGTAGAATTCAGCTGTGAATCCATCTGGTCCTGGACCCAAATGTCCATCAGTGACAGATTGGATTAAGAAAATGTGGCACATATACACCATGGAATACTATGCAGCCATAAAAAATGATGAGTTTGTGTCCTTTGTAGGGACATGGATGCAGCTGGAAACCATCATTCTTAGCAAACTATCACAAGAACAGAAAACCAAACACCGCATGTTCTCACTCATAGGTGGGAACTGAACAATGAGATCACTTGGACTCGGGAAGAGGAACATCACACACCGGGGCCTATCATGGGGAGGGGGGAGGGGGGAGGGATTGCATTGGGAGTTATATCTGATGTAAATGATGAGTTGATGAGTGCTGACGAGTTGATGGGTGCAGCACAGCAACATGGCACAAGTATACATATGTAACAAACCTGCATGTTATGCACATGTACCCTAGAACTTAAAGTATATAATAATAATAAAAAATAAATAAATATTAAATAAATAAATAAATAAATAATTTGTCATATTTGGTCACAGCTAGCCCTTACAATCTCTGCATATGAGAATTTAGACCCTTTTGAACCATCAATATGGCTCTTTATTGTGCATTTTAATGTTTATTGAGATGAAAAAACATAAAATTCATTATTATTTTCCACAGATTTACCTAAAATTGTTTTAGATACTGACCACATGCTTTTTCTTCTCTTGTTTTTGTCTTAATCTGTGATTTGGGATATTTCTTCAGCACGTTTCTGATCCAAGGTATTTGCTTTGTATACCATATCGTGAAAACTGTTTTATCCATAGGAAAGTGAAAATGCTCAGCCTGAGTGAACAAATTCCCTACATGACAAAGCTGTTGTTTTTCCTGACAGGAGAAGCTCCAATTCCCTGTTTAATGCAATCAGGGGAGGAAGTCTATGAACTGTTTGAATTGAAATGAAAAACCATAATGACTACGTTTATAACATGTCACATTAGATTTTCTTGGTCTATATGTCTCGCTCTGGAATAATAGTGACTTATGCAAATTGTTTCTCACTGCAATTTATATCAGTGTAAAGATGCCACCAGATATGTGGAGAATTTTATTTGCTTCAAACTGACTGTCTATTTAATTGTATTTGCCACTAACTGAAAATACTACCCTATGGCACATCTGCTTAGATATAATGGTTAATTTATTCTTGGGTTTTAGAACTTCAGCCTCTTCCACTTGTTAGATACTTGAAAGCATAACTTTCTCTCTCTCTTTTCTTTGCAAATATATATTATGTTTTAATATATGTATATGTAACATCTTTATGTCACAAATCTGGTAACCACACTTTTATTTCTCTAGGAACTTCATTGCCTAGATATCATTATTCCTCTTGTGGAAAGAAAAAAAAAAAAACCCTTACTCTGGCTACTTAAACTACAGCAGTGGTTCCCAATACAGAGAAAGAGGGTATTTTGTGACTAAACATTTTTGGCTGTCTCAAGTGGGAAGGGTTACTATTAGCAGCTAGTGAATAGAGGTCAGAGATGCTGCTAAACATTCTACAATTTATGAGACAGTCTGACAATAAAATATTCACTCCAAAGTGTCAATAGTGCTAAGGTTGTTAAACCTTGAACTACAGAATGGTTTTCGTAGTTCACTGGAGCTGCATTATTAATATATGTCTACATAAATCCCGACATTTCCATTAAAGGTCAACAACTTCTAAAAATACAGAGATCAATTGATCTAGGCATAGATGAATTTCCAGGAAATCCAATTGCATTTTCAGTTATAATTTTGAAGTATTTTAGATGCCTGAATTCTTTCTGGCTGCTTCTACTCTGCCCTCTATGGAGCCGGGCTTTCCCCAGAGTTGGACAGAGCCCATTGTGGCTTTATACTTTTTCCATAGACTCCTTTTTCTTTGAAGGAAAAGGAGTGAAAGAGCTCAGGAACTCATCCTCAATCATTATTTTGGCTCTCTGCTCTTCAGCACTCCTGTGTCTTTCTCAGTATGTTTTCTACTGCAATGACTTCTTTTTCTCTGTCCCCTTCACTAACTTTTCCTCTTTCCCCCACTCCTTCAATGTAGCTACCACCCGGGGCTCTGACACAAAATCACTTTCTTTTCTTCTGAATGTGCCCCTTTGACATTTTCATTTACTTTCTGGTTTCAATAATCATTTATAGAGGATTATCAAATTTGCAATTTAAGCTTAAGTCCCTTTTCTGAATTACAGATTTTTTATCTGGGTATCAGGTGCTTTGCCCAACTTTAGCCATTTGCTTAAAGGCACTTTTCCTAACTTCCTCCTTTAACTTTACCACGTTGACATAATTGGTGCTAAATTGTGCAGATTGTGCCTCATGTAGTTTATTTCCATCCATACTTATTTTCCAGTGTTATTTGCCTTCTCCATCTACTCAGTCCTATATAATATGGCCATAGGAATTTCTTCAAAGCAGAGATTCTTTGTATTAGTACACTCTGCTAAAATCCTGAGTGCAAACTCTTCACCATATGCATTAAATGAAAAGTTCCCATCCTGACATTTAAGATCCTCACTAACATGCCCCAAACTAATCTTTCTGCTTCAACAATGTGTATAGCAAAAGAACTTTCACATTCCAGCCAATGTACCCTGATCCTTGATCATGAATATGCCCTATGTTTTCCTGAGTGTCTGTTTCAACCTTGCTTTGTCCCCTGTAAACTCTGCACCACATCATTATAGATCCTATAAAAAGCAGGGTTTTTTTTTTTTTTAAGCCTGCCATGCTCCTCCACCTTCAACATTATTTTTCTCTTTTGTGAACACCCAGAGTATTTGTTGCCACCATTTTATCAATGCTTACCTAGTGAAATGATCATTTTTGTCCTTGTCCAATTTTCTGTGTTAAATAAACTGCATATTGTTCATTGAAGGGCATGGATTGAGTTTTTCATATCTGGTTTTCTTCAAAACACCAAACATAAGACGCTGTGCATTATTCATTGTTCAGTAAATGTCATACTCAAATTGCAATGTACCTTTTGCCCTCCATCTTCAACTGCTGACAGAATATTTATTTTATTTTTATCTAAAATTCTGCTTATTTCTAAAGCTGGGCTCATCATCCCCTGATCACAAGATTCTCCATTTACAATTTCTTGTTTTTGTCAAGGTAGGTCTTCTAACTCACTAGCCATGGGAAAAACAAAACAAAACAAGGCAAAAACAAAAACAGCAAAAAAAAAAAAACAACAACAACAACAAAAAAAAACCTCAGTCTTTAACCTATACTTCCTTTTCTTCTTTTCTTTTTCAGGCATTTGAATCTTTCCTTGAACAATCTACACCTGCATTTTATATTGACCTCTTAACCAGTGTTTCTGCCACTCACTTTCTTTATTTGACACTAATAAAAATAACTCACATTGTTTTGAATTCTTCCTCTGTGCTAGGCAGTACTTAAGCACTTCCTAATCAGTAATTATCTTAATGCTGAGAACAATCTTATTGCTACGATTCCTGGAGAGATAAAATGACTTTGCCATAGTAGCAAAATTATAAAGTGGTGAGTCAGATGCAAACTTAGGCAAACTGACACCAAGTCTTAAAACACTAGGTATACTGTTCCCCATCCTTGAATTCATCTTCAACTGCAAGCAACTTAATTAAATCTCTTTCCATAAGAAAACATTTTTTTCCATTGTCAATAGAAGAAAAAAACATATTTTTTGGAATTCCAGACCACGTTCAATTTCTCCTAACAGTACTGAACCAAACTTGCCTAGTGCAAGAGACTATCTCTCCAGCAGTTGCAGACTCTGGCTGAAGCTTCTCCCCTTGTCAATCCTGCCTCTACAATGTACTCAGTCTCTTCCTTCCAGCTTTCCTGCTGTCCACACCCTCCTTATCCGGTAATTCAGATGTGCAAATGAATAGACTATAGATCAGATGTGACCTATGCAGCACTGGTTTGTGGCATTTTAAAGTAAGATATTAAAAATCAGATGTTTTCACAAAAAAAATCAGATTCCTGGTTCTTCAGAAAAATGGAAAGATCTGGCAATGTTGAGCCTGCTAATCGCCTCACAGTAATTCATGGGAGCTGAGAAGTTACTGTTTTATTTAAACCGGATGGATGCCTCCACTCCCTACTCTCTCCACAATACTGATGCTAAGGGAACAGTAACTATTTAGCTTGTGTTAATTGGTGTGTATTGATATATTGACTTTAATACTAGAGTTAGAGGAAAGTAAAATACTTATTGTTTTAATACCTCTATGAAAAGCCAAAAAATAAAAAGTAAAATAAAATAACTTTTGATGATTAAGAAAAACAAAAAGGTATATTACATAAAGCGAGTGAAAACATGTATTATTTTGCATTTATTAAGCAATAAGTGAAGGTAAAACAAATGAATAAAAATGAATAAATGAGTGTTAGTATGTAGGGAATGAAATATACTTAACATTCATTCCATGGAGGGCAATTTCCGTATATTATTACATTAAATACTTACCAGATCTCATGATGTTCTCTCCATTTAAAAGATAAAGCAACTGAGGCTCAGAAAGGATGAAGTTGCCTACAATCACATGAATATGAAGCTATTTAGTAGTATGGCCAGGGTTTCCTGTGACCTGGCTGAAAATTCTAAGTGCTTCCCACACTGCCATATTTAAGTAACACATTGATTAATTATGTCATTAAGTGTGAATAAAAAGCACAGACATTATTACTAATTCTCAGAGTCAGTGATAAGCTGGCTCTCACTGACCGATAACAGCCCTTTCTGCAATTCTCTTCCTCTCTCCACCTTAATACCATCACACAGGTAGCTTGAAATCAGCCTTGGAGGGAGTATTTACACCATAGAAGCTGGCAAAAATCGTAAACTTAGGGCTAGTGTTTTGTTTTGTTTTGTTTTGTTTTTTGTGTGCGAATAGCCTGTTGTTAAACATTTACTAGCACCCCCTTAATGAAAAATCTGGTTATTGCAGGTTTGACCCCAAAATGTTTTATTTTTCATTTCTTGGGAAAGCATCTCCTAATATTAAGAAGCTAATACACTGAATATCAGGGTTTGGGGAATCATTGTGGTTGATCAGACAAATCTTTGTCTGGTGATGGTAACTATTTCCATTACCTCTGTGGGGAGCACACAATGCTGCTATTGCAAATTTCTGTTTCTAATGTTCATTACAAAAAAAGCTGGGAAAATGTGTTCATGAAGAATTGGGAAAAAAGCTGGGAAAATGTGTTCATGAAGAATTGCATTTGTTCAAAGAAGCTACCGAAAAGCAAACACTTAGCAGCAGACAAGTTATGTTGGGCCCCATCAGAAATAAAGGTGAGATTTGCTCATGAATTTTCCCACTGATGATCACAGAAAGCACTGTTCATCAAGCAGGGTAAGTCTTTGTCCTCTTGGTATTCACATGCTGTTACATTGATGTTCAAACTCCTAGAGCCCACAACAAGTCTTTATAAGCATTTACACCCTGCTGAGAATCCAGACCCTGTTATGTCTAATAGCAAGTATTTAATAGTTGGTCAATATGTTTGAGATTAATTAAGGGACACATGTGACGTTCATTTGGCCCATGTCTGGGCTTACTATTGGTGTTGCAGCTGATGAGATATGAAAGTCTTGTGAGTCTGAGTGAGGGGTTAGCCTGGCCAGAAGGCCAGAGAAGACCAGAAGAGAGAAGAAAGATGTGGCTACCAGAGGGAGAAAACCCATGCAGGAAGATTTCATGGTGTGTAAATTGGTCATCATCTTCTTCCCTGCGTAAAACTTTATGGACATTTTGTTATTCATCAAATCTTTCAAAGCTGGATATTTTGGATGATGGGGTAAAGTTACCAAATGCTAGGTTTAACCTGAAGATGGGCAAAACACAAGAACAGACACATGGTACAGTAACTAAATCATATTTTCTTTGTTGCTATTGTTTTGTTATAAACACCATGAAATTGCTCTTTCTAATCATGAATTTGGCTGGGTGACCACTTCTCTATTAATAGAAGCACACTGGTAAGTGCTGGAAACAGTTTTAACTTGCTTTAACATATACTTCTAATTACCATGCAATATTTATTTTCTACTTCCTCCATAAAAACAAAAGTCAGAGTTTTAATTTAGAGTGATGATGTAACTAGCCTTCCACGACTTTCTCAAGCCTTCTTTTCAGCAAGGTATGGGCATGTGAATACTTAATGTCAATAAGATATTTGCAGAAGTATTGCATGGGATTTCCAGGAAAGTGGTATTGACTCAGTTTCACAAACTCTGTTTTGGTTCTTCCACTTTCCTACTGCCTGTGTTGAAGATGAGATAGCATGAACACCAGATGTCCAGATGTCATATTTGTTCAGGATTCAACCTTGAAAATAGAAGCTTGTAGTGAAGACATTTTAGGAGAAAACTAGGAGTTAGGTGGCTGAATAATTCATCAAATCATCACACGAGCCTTGACAGTCTACCTTTTACATGTCTTTGTCTCATGGTTATTTTGAGTTTTCTCCTTTATGCAACTGAACTAACCTTAATTTATACAATCATAGTAGCCCTTTATAAACCATCAGACATTATTGCTTTTATATTTTAAAATAAGGAATTCTGCTTACAAATAATTGCTAAGTGTTTCCAGAGATTTGTGGACATACATGCCATTAGTACAGTAATTCTCCTAATTTTGTTCAAGTAGGTTTTATTCATGTAGATAGTTCATTAATTTATATGTGTTTAAGTCAACTTTACAGCTTTCCCCAGTGATTATTTTGAGTTTATTAAAATAAAGCAAAATGCAGCCATTGGTAAACATTTAGTTATATTTGGGTTGAATTTCTAAATTTTAATTTTATTGTGATAACACAGCATGAAATCTACCTTCTTAACAAAATTTTAAGTATACAATATTGTTAACTGTAAGTACATTGTGGTATATCTAGCAGTTATTAATATTGAGTGACTGAGACTTTCACCTGTTGATTAGTAATGTCCCTTATAATGCTTTAATTTTTAATTTTTTTGAGGAACCTCTATGCTGTTTCACCAGAAGCTGCATCAGTATGCATTTCCACTAACAGTGTACACAAGTTTCTATTTCTTCACATGTTGTCTAACAATTGTTATTTGTTTTTTTTTTTTTTTGATATTAGCTATACTAACAGGTGTTAGGTATGTCACATTATAGTTTTGACCTCATTCTTTAATGATTAGTGACATTGAGCATCTATTTATATACTTGTTGGCCATTTGTATGTCTTCTTTGAGAAAAGATCTGTTCAAGTCTTTAGCCATTTTAAACATGAATTTCAAAGGTATTTTTGCTATTGAATTGTAGGAGTTTTGAAATTTATTTTACAAATTATTCCCTTATTTGATTTGCTTTGCGAATTATCCGATTCCGTAGGCTTTTTTTTTTTACAATGCTTTTTTTTTTTTTTTTTTTTTTTTTTTTTTGTGTACAGTTTTTTAGTTTGACGTAGTTCCACTTGTCTGATTTTGTTTTTGTTGCCTATGCTTTTGGTGTCATATCCATGAAATGATTGCCAAGACCTCTGTCGTGTAACTTTGCCCCTGTGGTTTCTTCTGGAAGTTTTGACATTTTAGTTTGTATATTTAAGCCTTTAATCCATTTCAAATTGATTTTTGCATATGGTATAATGCAATGCTCTAATTTTATTTTATTCTTTTGCATGTGGATGCCCAGCTTTCCCAACATCATTTGTTGAAGAAACTATCTTTTCCCCATTGTGTATACTTGACACTATTGACCAGTTCACAATATACGCATGAATTTATTTCCGGGCTCTTTTCTGTTCCATTGTTCCATGTGCCTAGCTTTATGAAAGTACCATACTGTTTTAAGTATTGTAGCTTTGTAATATATTTTAAAATAAGGAGGTGTGGTGCTGCCAGCTTTGCTCTTCTTTCTCAAGACTGATTTGACTATTTGAGGTCATTTGTGGTTTCACATAAATTTTAGAATTGTTTTTCTATTTCTATTAAAAAATACAATTGGTATTTTAATAGGGACAGTATTTTGAATCTGTAGATTACTATGTGTTGCACGAACATTTGAACAAAAATGGACAAAGTGGGCATCTTGCCTTGTTCCACATTTTAGAGGAAAATCTTTCAGTTTTTCACTGTTGATTGTCATGTTAGTTGTGGTCTTGTCATATAGGGCTGCCTTTATTATGTTGAGGCAATTTTCATCTTTCCTAGTTTGTTGAGAGTTATCATGAAAGGGTGTGGAATTTTGTGAAACGTTTTTTTGGCATCTATTCAAACAATCATGTGATTTGTATTCTGTATTCTGTATTCTCTTAATGGAATATCTCACATTAATTGATGTTTGGATGTTGTGACCCAAGAACACTCCAACTTATTCATGGTGTATGGCACTTTTAATGCACTGTTGGATTCAGCTTGCTAGTAATTTTTTTTTTTTTTTTTTTGAGGTTTTGTGCACCTGTTTGTCAGGGATACTGGTCTGTAATTTTTTGCTTGTAACATCTTGGTCTGGCTTGGATATTAGGATAATGCTGGCCTCATAAATGAGTTTTGAAGTTTCTCTGTTTCAGTTTTTTGAAAGAGTTTGAGAATTATCAACATTAATTCTTTAAAGCTATCTGGTCTTGGGCTTTTGTGGAGATTTTGGATTACTGAATCAATCTCCAGGTCAGTTATAGGTCTCTATTTATTTATAATTTAGTCTTGGTATTTGTATGTTTCTAGGAATATATCCATTTTTTCTAGATTATCCAGTTTGTTAGTGGAAAATTACTTACAGTAATCACTTGTGACCCTTTTCATTTCCATGGCATCAGTTTTAATGTCTCTACTTACATTTTTGTTTTATTTTATTCAAGTTTTTCTTTTTTTCTTGGTTAGTCTAGCTAAAGATTTGTAAGTTTTGTTGATCTTTTCAAAACACCAACGCTTAGTTTTATTGACCTTTTATTGTTTTTCTATTCTCTATTTTGTTTAATTCTGCTCTAAATTTCATTATTTCCTTCCTTCTACTACTTTTGTCTTTGGATTATTCTTTTTCTAGTTCCTTGCAGTGTAAATTTGGGTTGCTTACTTGAGATCTTTCTTTTTTTTTAATGTAGGCATTTTTCACATTAAACTTCCTTCTCAGTCCTTATTTCTTTTCCTGCATCTCATAAGTTTTGGTGCGTTGTGTTTTCATTTTTGTTTGTATCAAGATATTTTCTGATTTTCCTTTGACTTCTTTTTAGAGTTATTGGTTGTTCATTGTGCATTGTTTATTCTCCACATATTTGGAAATGTTCAAGCTTTCCCCCACTGTTGATTTCTAATTTCATTCCACTGTGGTCAGAAAAAAAATACATGGTATGATTTAAATCTTCTTAATTTTATAAAGTGTTGTTTTATGAACTAACTAACATGTGATCCATACTGGAGAGTGCTCAGTGTGCACTTACAAGGAATGTATATTCTACTACCATTGAGTGAAACTTTCTGTATAGGTCTGTTAGGTCCATTTGGTATTTCATGTTGTTTAAGTCTACTGCTTCTTTTCAATTTTCTATCTGATCATTTAATCCATTATTGAAAGTGGGGCAGTGAAACCTCCTACCATTATTGTATTGGCTTATATTTCTCTATCAATTCTATCAATTTTTGCTTTATAGACTTAGGTATTCTGCTGTTGGATGCATATATTTAGAATTGCTATATCTTCTTGGTGAATTAACTCTTTTATTATAGATAGATAGATAGATAGATATTGTTTTTCTTTGTTTTTCTTTTTTTTAATTTATTTATTATTATTATACTTTAAGTTGTAGGGTACATGTGCATAACGTGCAGGTTTGTTACATATGTATACTTGTGCCATGTTGGTGTGCTGCACCCATCAACTCATCATTTACATCAGGTATAACTCCCAATGCAATCCCTCCCCCCTCCCCCCTCCCCATGATAGGCCCCGGTGTGTGATGTTCCCCTTCCTGAGTCCAAGTGATCTCATTGTTCAGTTCCCACCTATGAGTGAGAACATGCGGTGTTTGGTTTTCTGTTCTTGTGATAGTTTGCTAAGAATGATGGTTTCCTTGGAATCAACCCAAATGTCCATCAGTGACAGATTGGATTAAGAAAATGTGGCACATATACACCATGGAATACTATGCAGCCATCAAAAAGGATGAGTTTATGTCCTTTGTAGGGACATGGATGCAGCTATTGTTTTTCTTTATTTCTTGTGGCAAAATATTTTACTTAAGTCTGTTTTGCCTGGTATATGTATAGCCACCTCTGCATTATTTTTGTTAATATTCACATGTAATAGCCTTTTCCAGCCCTTCTAATTTAGCTTATGTGTGTCCTTCAACCAAAAACAAGTTTCTTGTAAACATCATACATTTGGATTTTAAGACTCCATCTAGCCACTCTATGTCTTTTGATTGAGGAGTTTAATCCATCTATATCTAAAGTAATTATTAATAGGTATGGATTTACTATTACCATTTTGTTAATTGTTTTGTTTCTCTCGTGGTTCTTTTTCTCTCTTGCTGTTTTCCTTTGAATTTCACTATTTTTTTTGTACTGCTATGTTTTTGTTTTCTTCTCTTTTTCTTTTGTGTAATTTCTACAAGTATTTTTTGTGGTTACCTTGGGACTTACATTACATATCAATAGTTATGTTTATTGCAAGCTGATAGCAATTTAAGCTAAATTGCATACAAAGGTTACACTTTATATCCTGGACACACACACTTTATGTTATTAATGTCACAATTTACATCTATTCATATAGTGTACCCTTAACATATTTTAAAATTACATTCATTTATAATACCTTTAAAAGTTTTCTTCTAGGATAAAAGTGACTTATGCAACAGTTACAATCAAGAAGTAATCTGTATTTGTCTATAAAGTTATCTTTACCAATGAGTTTTATAATTTTTTATTTTATTGTGCTCCTGCTTAGCATTCTTTTGTTTCAACTGGAAGAACTCTCTTTAGCATTTCTTGTAAGGCAAATCTGGTGGTGATAAACACTCTCAGTTTTTGTTTATCTGAGAAAGTCTTTCATTTCTGAATGAAAGTTTTGCCAGATATTGTTTTCTTGGTTGGCAGATTTTTCTTCTCTTCAGCACTTTGATCATATGATTCCACTACTTTTTTGGCCTGCAAGTTTCTGCTGAAAAATTGATTGATGGTCTCATCTCAAAAAAGTTTCCTTGTGCACAACAAGTTGCTTTTCTCTTACTGCTTTCAAAATTATTTGTCTTTGACTTTTCACCATTTGATTACAGTGTGTTTAGGTGTAAATTTATTTGGGTTATTAACTTGTTAGGAATCCTTGGACTTCCTGGTTCTGGATATTCATTTCCATTCCCAGATTTGGGACATTTTTAGCCACTATTTCTTTGAATAACTTTCTGGTCCTTTCTCTTTTTCTCCTAATTCCATGATTTCCATAGTGCACACACCAGTCCAACTGATGACATACGTTAAGTTTTCTCCACTCTTGTTTATTTCTTTTCTTTTTGCTTCTCTGATTGAATAATTTCCAATGACCTACCGATGAGTTTACTGATTCTTTCTTCCGTTTGATCTAGCCTGCTCTTAAATTCCTCTAGTGAGAATTCCAGTGAGGCAGGAAATTTGTCCACTCCCATAGGAAGGGGGCTAAAGACAGGGAGCCAATCAGCATTGTCCAGTGGGCCCCACTTCCGCAGATACTCACTAGCTAAGACCCACAGGCTTGGAATTCCCACCATCCAGTGGCAGCAGGCTTGAGACTGCCTAAGATGAATGAGCTCCTAGGGGGAGGGATGGTTGCCATCTCTGTGGCTCCAGCAGGCTGTTTTCCCCTGCCAAGGCCTGAGAGACTGGAAAAGATACTCACACATGCATGTTTATAGCAGCACAATTCACAACTGAAAACACATGGAACCAACCCAAATGTCCATCAATCTATGAGTGAACAATGAAATTGTGGTATATATATATATGATGGAATAATAATCAGCCATAAAAAGGAGTGAAGTAATGGCATTCGCAGCAAGCTGGATGTGATGGGAGACTATTATTCTAAGTAAAGTATCTCAAGAATGGAAAACCAAACATTGTATGCACTTACTCATAAGTGAGAGCTAAGCTATGAGGACGCAAAGGCATAAGAATAACACAATGGACTTTGGGGACTCAGAGGGAAAGGGTAGGAAGGGGGTGACGGATAAAAGACTACAAATAGCGTTCAGTGTATACTTCTCAGCTGATGGGTGCACCAAAATCTCACAAACCACCACTAAAGAACTTACTCATATAAAAAATACCACCTGTTCCCCAATGACCTATGAAAATAAAAAATAAAATAAAATAAAATAAAATAATAAAAGTAAATAAAAACCCTAGAAGAATATGTAGGCAATAGCACTAAGGATATAGGCATGGGGAAAGATTTCATGATGAAAATGCCAAAAGCATTGCAACAAAAGCAAAAATTGACCCCTGGGATCTAATTAAACTAAAGAGCTTCTGCATAGCAAAAGAAACTATCATCAGAGCAAAAAGACAACCTACAGAATGGGAGAAAATTTTTGCTATCTATTTATCTGACAAAAGTCAAAAATCCAGAGTCTATAAGGAACTTAAACAAATTTACAAAAAAAAAAAAAAAAAAAAAAAAAGCCAACCCCAATAAAAAGTGGGCAAAGAGCACGAACAGACACTTCTCAGAAGAAGACATTTATGTGGCCAACAAACATATGAAAAAAACCTCATCACTGATCGTTAGAGAAATGGAAATCAAAACCACAATGAGATACCATCTCACTCCAGTCAGAATGGCCATTATTAAAAAGTCAAAAAATGACAGATGCTGGCAAGGTTGTGGAGAAGTAGAAATGGTTTTACACTGTTGGTGGGAGCATAAATTAGTTCAACCATTGTGGAAGACAGTGTGGATATTCATCAATTATCTAGAACCAGAAATACTGTTTGACCCAGCAATCCCATTGCTGGGTATATACCCAAAAGAAGATATGTCATTCTACTATAAACTTACATGTACATGTATGTTCATTGCACCACTATTCACAATAGCCAAGACATTGAGTCAACCCAATGAATGATTGACTGGATAAAGAAAATGTGGTACATATACACCATGGAATGCTATGCAGCCAAGAAAAGACACAAGATCATGTCCTTTGCAGGGACAAGGATGGAGCTGGAAGCCATCATCCTCACAAACTAATGCAGGAGCAGAAAACCAAACTCCATATGTTCTCACTTATAAATGAGAGCTGAATGGCGAAAACACATAGACACAGGGAGGGTAACAACACACACTGGAGCCTGTCAAGCGCAGGATGGTTTGGGGAGGGAGAGCATCAGGAAAAATATCTAATGCATGCTGGTCTTAATACCTAGGTGATGCTTGATAGGTGCAGCAAATCACCATGGCACACATTTACCTATGTAACAATCCTGCATTGCTCCACACATACCCCATAACTTAAAATTTTTTTTAAAAAAAGTGTTAATTGGATACAAATGCCAGGGAGAATAAACTTTCTGGCATGTGCACTAAGAGACAAAATGGTGAGACAAAATCAAAAAAAAAAAAAAAAAAAAAAAAAAAAAAAAAAAAACAAAACAAAAAACCTTCTCTATTAAATTTTTCAGTTCAATAACCTTTAGCCCTACCGTTTTTGTTTGGTACTTTATTATATTTTTATATCTTTGTTTAAATTATCATTTTGTTTCTGAGGACTCTGTTCTGTTCCATTGGTCTATAGCTCTGTTTTGGTACCAGTACCATGCTGTTTTGGTTACTGTAGCCTTGCAGTATAGTTTGAAGTCAGGTAGCGTGATGCCTCCAGCTTTGTTCTTTTGACTTAGGATTGTCTTGGAGATGTGGGCTCTTTTTTGGTTCCATATGAACTTTAAAGAAGTTTTTTCCAATTCTGTGAAGAAACTCATTGGTAGCTTGATGGGGATGGCATTGAATCTATAAATTACCTTGGGCAGTATGGCCATTTTCACAATATTGATTCTTCCTATCCATGAGCATCGTATGTTCTTCCATTTGTTTGTGTCCTCTTTTATTTCACTGAGCAGTGGTTTGTAGTTCTCCTTGAAGAGGTCCTTTACATCCCTTGAAAGTTGGATTCCTAGGTATTTGATTCTCTTTGAAGCAATTGTGAATGGAAGTTCATTCATGATTTGGCTCTCTGTTTGTCTGTTACTGGTGTATAAGAATGCTTGTGATTTTTGCACATTAATTTTGTATCCTGAGACTTTGCTGAAGTTGCTCATCAGCTTAAGGAGATTTTGCGCTGAGACAATGGGGTTTTCTAAATATACAATCATGCCATCTGCAAACAGGGACAATTTGACTTCTTCTTTTCCTAACTGAATACCCTTGATTTCTTTCTCTTGCCTGATTGCCCTAGCCAGAACTTCCAACACTATGTTGAATAGGAGTGGTGAGAGAGGGCATCCCTGTCTTGTGCCAGTTTTCAAAGGGAATTTTTCCAGTTTTTGCCCATTCGGTATGATATTGGCTGTGGGTTTGTCATAAATAGCTCTTATTATTTTGAGGTACGTTCCATCAATACCGACTTTATTGAGCGTTTTTAGCATGAAGGGCTGTTGAATTTTGTAAAAAGCCTTTTCTGCATCTATTGAGATAATACCACACATCTACAGCCATCTGATCTTTGACAAACCTGAGAGAAACAAGAAATGGGGAAAGGATTCCCTATTTAATAAATGGTGCTGGGAAAATTGGCTAGCCATAAGTAGAAAGCTGAAACTGGATCCTTTCCTTACTCCTTATACGAAAATTAATTCAAGATGGATTAGAGACTTAAATGTTAGACCTAATACCATAAAAACCCTAGAGGAAAACCTAGATAGTACCATTCAGGGCATAGGCATGGGCAAAGACTTCATGTCTAAAACACCAAAAGCAATGGCAGCAAAAGTCAAAAATGACAAATGGGATCTCATTAAACTAAAGAGCTTCTGCACAGCAAAAGAAACTACCATCAGAGTGAACAGGCAACCTACAGAATGGGAGAAAATTTTTGCAATCTACTCATCTGACAAAGGGCTAATATCCAGAACCTACAAAGAACTCAAACAAATTTACAAGAAAAAAACAAAGAACCCCATCAAAAAGTGGGCAAAGGATATGAACAGACATTTCTCAAAAGAAGACATTCATACAGCCAACAGACACATGAAAAAATGCTCATCATCACTGGCCATCAGAGAAATGCAAATCAAAACCACAATGAGATACCATCTCACACCAGTTAGAATGGCGATCATTAAAAAGTCAGGAAACAACAGGTGCTGGAGAGGATGTGGAGAAATAGGAACACTTTTACACTGTTGGTGGGATTGTAAACTAGTTCAACCATTATGGAAAACAGTATGGCGATTCCTCAAGGATCTAGAACTAGATGTACCATATGACCCAGCCATCCCGTTACTGGGTATATACCCAAAGGATTATAAATTATGCTGCTATAAAGACATATGCACACGTATGTTTATTGCAGCACTATTCACAATAGCAAAGACTTGGAATCAACCCAAATGTCCATCAGTGACAGATTGGATTAAGAAAATGTGGCACATATACACCATGGAATACTATGCAGCCATAAAAAAGGATGAGTTTGTGTCCTTTGTAGGGACATGGATGCAGCTGGAAACCATCATTCTTAGCAAACTATCACAAGAACAGAAAACCAAACACCGCATGTTCTCACTCATAGGTGGGAACTGAACAATGAGATCACTTGGACTCAGGAAGGGGAACATCACACACCGGGGCCTATCATGGGGAGGGGGGAGGGGGGAGGGATTGCATTGGGAGTTATACCTGATGTAAATGATGAGTTGATGGGTGCAGCACACCAACATGGCACAAGTATACATATGTAACAAACCTGCACGTTATGCACATGTACCCTACAACTTAAAGTATAATAATAAATAAATAAATTAAAAAAAATTATCATTTTGTTCATGCATTGATCTCCTGACCTCAGTGGACATCTTTATGACTGGTATTTTGAATTCTCTGTCAGATAAATCACATATCTCTACTTAATTAGTGGTGGTTTCCAGATAATTATCTTGTAGATGTTATTGGAACATATTTATTCATTTCTTTGTTTTCTTTCGCTCTCTGTGTTGGTGTTGGCACATTAGAAAAACAGCCGTTTCTCCCAGTGTCCAGTGTCCAGATTATGCTTGTCCCACCCAGAGCTTTGAGACAAGTGAGACTGAATCCAGTTACCAGAGTAGCCCACAGAAAAGTTGAATAACTAGATGCTCTATCCAAACCTTTTCTCCAGGAAAATCTGAGATCTTGGATATTTTGCTTGTTCCTTCTATGCTAAGTTGGGGGATGGGACTGTGGCAACCAGTTGCATGCTCAATCAAACCACTGTCTTATTCTCACTGGTCCACTGATGTCTAAAGTATTCTGGTTCTCATTAGCCCTCTGAAACAGGCAAAACAGAAGCCATTTTTGTGGGTAGTCCACAGAAAAGCTGTGGCATTGGATGCATGGTCCAACTCTTTCCCTCCCCAGGGAGAAGCTAGGAGCTGATAGTTTCCTTTCAATCATATGGCGTGGGCAAGAATAGGAATTCTTGCAAGAGGGTGTCTTGATCTCCCTATCAGTTTCTACATATCTGATTTCGCATTTACACAAGGTACAGAAGACTTTTAACTGTTTTCTAAATTCTTAGAGGAGAAATTTGCAGATGAATTATTGTTGATTTGGTTTCTTAATGGGGAGGGGAAAGAATGGTACAGGACTTTATTTTTTGCCATCTTTCTGACTTGCCATCTTCAGACTTTCTGCCTTTTTCTTTGTAAGGTATATAAGTTGAAAAATGTAATACTTGTATATCATCAGCAAAGCAATCGTAAGACCAGTTTCATCTATTATTGTAACTTTTAAATTCAATTTATGCAATCCAAAAAAAGCTGCCAATCTGGTATACTTTTTTAGTGACATCCTAATTTTGTGGGCAGCAGCAAAGGGCTCGAATAAAAACAAACAAGCAAACAAAACTACATTCACTGGTATCTGTGAAACAGTGATGACCATGGTTTTGCAATTCTGGCCAAGTAGGTATAATCAGAGGGTAGCTGACAGAGCATTCTGAAAAACTCCTTTAAAGGAGACGGACTCAGCAAGTTCATACCCTTTTACTTTTCACCGTCTCCTTTACTCCTATCTGTTGTGAGTATGAAAGCTGGTGATAGAGCAGCCATTAAGACCATTAATGAAAAGCCAAGAGAGTCACAGAATCCTGGACTCAGAAATTTTTCAGCCACAGGACCAGTGCCTACAAGAATCTGCCTTTGGATATCTTATTGTGTGATTGGGCTCTAAACTCTCAAATTGTTTACATTTACAGGCAGTCAGGCAAATTCAATCCCCAAGAGCTACATGACTACAGGGAAAAATAAATATGTAAATAAAAGGGAGGTAAAGTATCTATATTTTAGGAGGCGGTTTGTAAGAGATGATGATTTTTCAAAACTATTTTCATGACTGAAGATTTCATTTTCTCATTATCCCCTCAATCATGACAGAAGTAGTAATAATTTTATTCTCTTCTTTTTCTCTGATTCTCTAATGAAGATATTCTTACCTGAGAAAGCTATTTCTTCACTTCTTACTGATAGATAATTGAGAGATCATGTCTCCTTGTTCTTCCTTTCTTTGTTCCTTTCCCTAATATCTGACTTTTTCTTCAACATCCCATTACTTTCCTTCTTCTAGCTTTCCCCTTTGCTTTTTCCCCTTCTCTTATCTTTTTTCCATCTGTCATTTCTTTTCTTTAATCTGTATTTTTATTCAATGCATTTTAAGATACATATTACAACTGCTAAAAAATAGTTATTATTTATTATTTATCTCACCCCAAATGCTTGAGTTACTGAAATTTTGGAAAATACAAAAAAGAGATATTTTAGCAATTTAACAGGTAAACACAATGACTAAGGACTAAGGACTATATATATATGTGTGTGTGTGTGTGTGTGCGTGCGCGTGTGTGTTTCTGTGATATTGGTCAGTGTTCTTTAAAGAGAACTGTTGTTACAAAATGACAAGAACACATATTATTGGCAAAAAAGGAAAAGGAAAGAAAAGAAAAAGCTCTCTTTGTACACATTTGATCCCAATTATTTTCATAGCATGATATGCTACTTACTGGTATAAAATACTAATGTGCGTGCATACGTATGAATTTAAAAATGTTATTCCAGGCGGGTCATGGTGGCCCATGCCTGTAATCCGAGCACTTTGGGAGCCTGAGGCTGGCAGAACCCCTGAGTCGGGTGTTTGAGACAATCCTGGCCAAAATAGTGAAACATATTTTATACTAAAAATATATAAATTAGCTGGGCATGGTGGAGGATGCCTGTAGTTCCAGCTACTCAAGAGGCTGAGGCAGGAGAATCACTTGAAGCCAGGAGGTGGAGGTTGCAGTAAGCCAAAATTGGACTACTGCACTCCAGCCTGGGTGACTGAGTGTGAGACTCTGTCTCAAAAATAAAATAAAAATAAAAATAAAAATTTAATTCCATAACAACTTTAAAGCAAGTTTTCCCCTCTATACACCTCTATTAGACATGATGCAAGCCTTTGAAAGTGCTTGTTAATTAAAATTGTTTACCTAATTCTTCAGTGATCTTGGTATTGGAGATTTCCCCCTGTAATGTCCACCTCTAATTCTCTCCAAATTTGAAAGTAAAGTAAATGAAAATTGGAATAGCCATTCACCTTCTTTACGGTGATTTGTGTAATAAATGGATCTTACCATAGAGTAGTTTCTTTAGGTAAATCTGGTGGGGAAATAACATTGCCTGCAAATTATTTTATTACTTGTTTGTAACTTCAAAATTCTCTATCATGTTTTAAAGATAATATATGGTTTATTACCTTAGGGTCATTTTGTGACAGCAAATGTGGTTTTCCTGACGTAAAAATGTCACACAGTAAGTAAATGAATATAAAATAGGTGCCTCAATGAAAAGAAACTTGGTTCTGACATCCTTGCCTTCTGAAGGGAAATGGGGAAGAAAGTAAATTGAACTGACAAGGTGATGTAAACTGTAGATGGAAGTCTGTTACATCATTAACTTAGCAAACGATTTTGACTCCTCACAATACCTGTAATAGTTCAGCCGTGCGAGCTTCTTGGCCTCTTTGCCTTAAAAGTTATTTTCCAACATATTTCTGGAAATAGCACTACCAAGTCATCCTGTTGTGACACCTGGAAGTAGGCAAAAGCAAGCTGTGAAAATGCCAAGAATGGACATTAAGAATATTTTATTGCTTCAGTTAAATATGGAAAGAAAAGAAGACAAAAACAGCAATATTCAAATACCCAGTCTTGTCTGTGTGGGAGCCTGTCACTATCTTCCAAGTCGACTTCTGCATGTTCTACATTCCCTGGAAGTCTCTTTGTTATCTTCTTCCCTGTCATCACCACTCAATCTCTTATTTAAAAAGGAGCACATAAAGGGACCACACCATCACACAGAAATTGTCATTGTCAAGAGGAAGCACAGAAATCTAGTCTTTTCATTCAGTGCAGGTACATATCAGGATGTAGGAGCCATGAAAAATCATAGAGAAAATGGGTGGATCACTCACTGCCTGTCAAGCACAGGTAAAAGCTTTTTATACCCAGTGTCTGTTTTATGATAAGCAACAACACCAATTCCCTCCTTTAATGGGATGAGTCAATAAAGGCAGAGAAAGTTAAGTTACTTGGGGTCACACAGCAGGTGACAGAGCTAGAATTGGAGCCTATGCTATATGACTCCAGAACTCTCTCTTAATAATGACCATACTGCTAAAAAAAAAAAATGAAAAATGAAAAGTTTTAACTATGGCTTCCTAAATGCTAACCTGGAAATTTAACCTGTCACATGCCCATTTGTTTAGCTCCTCCTCCTCAGTCTCTTTAATTCCAGCCCTAACACTGCAAGACTGAGAGCTCCTTTAAATGAAAGGGCACATAGATTTCTAAGCAGCCTGAGGTTTCTGCTTGATATTTTTAGAAATATATTCCTTATAAAGCTGATCCTTTCTCAGTCCTACAGGACAATTAGAACAAGTCAGTTGAAGACATGGTGCATTATTCTTCTCTTTAATCCCATCCTATTTGCGCTTCCTTATCACAGTTCACAGGCAGCTACTGATCTGATTATTAAACAGACAATTCACTCTGCTGTTCCTGCCTGCCAGAGCAGGAGCTCTATTTCTTTGGACCAGCTCAGCCTCATCTCTTTTGGGGTGACTCGGGTGATGCTAAGCTTCCCAGGGCCATTGCGTTCTGTCTTCTGCTTCTGACTTTTTCCCTGCTACCCACGTGAGCTTCTGCTATGTTCTTTTCTTTCCTGTCCAGAAATCATGTAGTAAGATGCTTTTTGGCTGGAGACCCTGAAATCAGTCTGAAGCTAGAGACCTTTCCTTCCTGTGCCCTCCAGGCGTTCAAGCCCATTGAACAAAACTAAATCTTGCAGAAACAGAACTCTCTGGTTTTCATAGCCCTTGGTGGTGTCTAGATTTGTCGGGGGCTTCCAAAATCACTCTTGAGAAGAGAAAGTTGCAAGAACAAAATTAATAATAAAATCACTATACTTCTTCTCCCACTGGTTGCCTCAACAAATTTAGAAATTGTTATAGCAATCTATCCAATTAGGACATAGAGACTTAGTAGTGTATTCTACCATACTACAAGGGTCGTCCCATTTAGTTTATTATATTCAGGTTACTTCTTTTAACTAAGCAGGCTGCTAAGTTCAATCAAATATAAAAATAACAGGGTAATTCAGTCAAGCATCTGACTTGCCTATTGCTTTTAGCCAATTGGCCGATTATGAGAGAGTTATGAAATCTATTATTTGCATATTGGTTGACTGAACCTGGGAACGAGTTTCCCAATGGTTTCACTTCAGATTGACTCTGAGTGAAATAGCCCAAATTTTAGCCTAAATAATAAGCTATGAGATTAATTAAGAAGCATTTTATTATTATACTCTTAAAGTTCAACATGGGACTGCAGGTCTCTTGAAAGCCCGGCATGACTTTAGGAGGCAGGAGGAGGAAACTCATTGTCTCCCTGGAAGCACACCCGTATTAGACTTGGAAATTCCCCTAATTTGTTGCTCTCCTGTGTGGAGTACCAAATTGATAGAGGAGATATCTTATTGGGATATAGTTTTTGGCTTAAAACATATTTTTCACCTATTTGGAATTTAAATATGTTGCTACAATTCAAGCTGAAGACCAGAACAGTTAGTGAGTGGTTAGTGATAAACCAATTAAGGACCTTGATGGGGTCAAGCTTCTCACTGAAGGTGACCGGCCATGGCTATTTCAAATACAAAACCTGTTACTGAAAGGGATGAGCTTTTGGTACCTGGAAGATCTCATCTATATGCCATGGCTTCACAGGAGGA
The DNA here is from genome assembly GCF_024542745.1 of Macaca thibetana thibetana. Lineage (NCBI taxonomy): Eukaryota > Metazoa > Chordata > Mammalia > Primates > Cercopithecidae > Macaca > Macaca thibetana. Next base: position 104,868,710 of record NC_065589.1, on the reverse strand, counting down.
ATGAGCACAAGCCCCATGCTCTGTAATATTTTTTAAATGATGACTGAAAAGTGTATTTTTTTATTCCTCAAAAGAATAAGCATAAATATGAAGGAGACTATTTAGGACATGCACACATTTTAAGGAAACAGCTATCCAACTGAGAGGCTGGGATTATATAAAGTGAATGTCTGTTTTTTGTCTGTAAATTTACATATTCAAAATAACTCAGAAGCCAAGAAAGTTGCTATGATGAAAAGTTGCAAGATGCATTTATTCTTGGGCAATGAAATTGTATGTCTTAGGAAAGCTTGTGAGCTGCAGATTCTGAATACAAGAATATAAGAGTGTGTCACAGTAAGACACCTGTCGCTAGATGCTCTTAAAAGTATTGATAACAGGCTGAATCTGCAGATTTGGTCTCATATAAAGTGTCAAATATCATATTGGTTGGCTAACTCCATAATTGAGAACATGGAATAAAAGAGGAAGGTCTCAGGCTACTGCTGCTGAGGAAAAGCCAATGGCATATGCAGGAAGGGTTTTGCTGTCCATGTACTTGGGGGCAAGGAGCCTGTTTTGTTGTGTTCTCTACACTTGATTTTAAAATACCTTCGGCCAATATATATGTGTGTTACTTTAAATCTATAACTTAGGAACTTTCCAAATTCCATGACTGAGAATATGCCAACCTGTAACTCTGTGAGTCTCCAGGTCAGAGGCTTTAGCTATCTTAATTTCCAAACAACATCAGAGCTCTTAAAATGAACATACTGGATGATAAAGTAGTTTTTCATCATTGAACTGGGTGCTATTTCAGATGAGTGCAGAGGAGAGTTATTGTTCCTGGCAATATATCCTACTCCAACACCTTCGTAAAAATAGAGAATAAGAATCAGAATCAGCAAACCCAATATGCTCAATCTTACAGAACACTGTTTTAGGCTTAGACTTCTGAAATTAAACCTATATTTATTTTACCTCTGTATTAGTCATGGTCCTCCAGAGAAACAGAATCAATAGCATATGTGTTTGTGTGTACTAAGAGGGAGAAAGTGGAGTGGGGGGGGCAAAGAAAGAGAATTACCATAAGGAATTGACTCATACGATTACAGAGATGACAAATCCCAAAATCTACAGTCAGCAGACTTGAGACCCAGGAAGGGCTGATGTTTTGATGTTTCTGTTCAAGTCTTAAGGCAGGACAACCAATATTCCAGTCCCAAAGCAGTCAGATAGGAAGAATTAACTCTTATTCAAGGGAAGGTCAGCCTTTTGTTGTATTCAGCCCTTCAACTGAATGGATGATGCCCACCTACATTCAGGGGTACAATCTGCTTTACTCAGTCTATTGATGTAAATGTTAAACACATCCAAAACCACTATCACAGAAACATCCAGAATAATGTTTGACCAAATATCATTGTACTGCATTGCCCAGTCAAGTTGACTTATTAAATTAATTGTCACAACCATCTGTCTAAGACATTTGACATGTGTTCCAACTATAATACTAGGTGAAAACTGCCTCTAGAATGACGTCACATCTGTCTCTAATGATGTAAGAAATGGAGAGAGGCCTAGAACCTAATCAATATTACTGAAAATGTTTTATGATGACTTTTGTGCATGCTTGTTAATAGATGTTGATGTACAGAATTTGCTTTCATAACCTAGTCTCTGGTAGTGAGGCTGTATGGGAGGATACCTATTGTTTTCAGCTATTTCTAAACTACTGGAGATGGCCCAGTGTCAATCAAGAAGAATCTCATACTTGTGAATGACCACATTACATTGGCTTAGGCCAGATTGCAGCACATTTTCTATAAAGACTCTAGGCAGAAAATGTTTTTTTTCCATAGAAGAGGTTTTGAAATGTCCTTCCTAGCTCAACAGCACCTGGGATAATACAGATCTCACAGAGCAAATGCAGGTGACAGAGATCACAGCCCCAGGTCTCAGGTAAAGAGTAAAGCCTTGCAAGATCTCACAATTGTTTTTGACAATATACAAAACAGAAAGCTAGCATTGAGCAGAGGGAAGGGGAGTAAAATACAGCTTCTGTGGAAATCAGTTGCTAAAGCCTGTCTCAGGAGCAAAGAAAGAAACAAAGTAAGACTTTGAAACCAAAAGAAAGAAGCAGACATCAGAGTATACCCAGAGAACCCAGAGAAGATTAACATTAGCCCATTATCACATTGCTCAAAGATTATCATCAGCTCAACAGTAATCAGAACTGCAAATAAATATCAAAAGCTATTGAATTCCTTTAGAGTTTGTTATATATGTACAAATTAAATGTTATATCATTTTCATTGTCTTTCTTTTGTCTTCCTATATATTCCCCATTTAAAATGTCCTATATGTTTTGTGATGGGATGAATGAAAACCATCTTATAAAATTAGAGTCAGGATTCTGGTGCCCACAGTGGACTAGACAGATAAGCAACTGCATGCCCTGATGAATATATAGTAGGATATGTAACTAAATACAGACCTAATGAGTCTTAATTCTCTTCTTGTATATACCATCGAAGTGAAAAACAATAACCCAATAAACAAAATCAATGACTATTCCAAAGGAATATATACTTCACTCAAGGCTGTACTTTTTAACCTTCTGGAAACAAATTTGATCTCCAAAATATTTTATATTTAGCATTGAATATAAAGTCTCTTTGCTTTGGCTGAGGACTCCCCAACAGGGTTGAAAAGCAAAGGAAACTGTAGAAGTATTTTATCTATTGCCTTCTCAACTGACTTTATAATGCAATCTATGTTTTGAGACTTAAGGGAGGTGCTTTTGGAAGATACAGTAACTCTAATCAACCTTGCAATATTTACTCTAGGAAATTACTACATCAATGTCTAAAATTGCATTCAAATGAAGAATAGTAGGTAACTTCCTTCCTACAATAGTCTTTTGTGTACTTGATGTCTCTTGTATAATCCATATTCAGCCTTCTCATTTCTTCATATCTTATATCCTCAGGACAGTGGGGATTTATTTGGATTATTAATGTGTCCTTTTCAGGGTTATTTTCCCCATGAGGCTATTTTGTGTTCCACTATGAGCTCACAAAGCTAATCTAAACATAGGGCACCACAGACATTAAAGGAAAAATTTGTTCAGAAAACATCCCCACATCCCCATGAGACTTGGAAAAAAAAAATCAACCCTCCAGGCAGATTCATGGAGTGATTTTAGGATGAACATTTTCATTTCATGAAAAAAAACAAAACAAAACACAAGACAGCTTTGATTTTTACTTATCACTCCCCCCCCCCCATAAGTTGGAGATACTAAAGATAAATATGTTTATATGTGTGGAATTTACTCCAGATTCTGATAAACAATGTGCATATCTCTGTATATTGAGTCGAGCCGGCAAACGCACTGTGGGTTTTTTGTATTATGACTAAATTGTGTATCTGGAGTTTTACCTCCTCAGCAAGATAAGCTTTTCTATTACATATAAAACCACATGCAATAATTAGGAAGATTAGGAAAGACAAAAAGGCATCTGAGCATGTTGATAGTACTGGTTTGGAGAATTTAGCTGACATATTAAAAGAACTTTCTGAACAAGATTGGTAGAAACTCAATTTCACTTCTCCCTTGAATTACTTGGGTGCTGGCCATTTCTGACAATTGAAGGCTCTGGATGGGAGCTCTCTGCCTATCCGGGAGCCCATTGAAAGAAGGAAATCAAATACACATAACTATGTTTACTTCCTTTATGGCAACCACTAAAACCACTTAATAAACAAAAAAGTGTTGCTCAATGAAATGTTAATTTGAAAATGCCACTGTAGTTAAGTCCAAAGTCATTTTTCACCCTTATATCCTATTCTGTATCCAATTTGTCATTAATTACTGGTTTTATCTTTAAAATGTGTCTCAATTTTTTTTTTCTTTTTAGGACTTAGGGCCACACTCTTTTGTTAATAACAAAAACAATAATAATAATAAACTTTAACATGAGTTCCTGCCTGAGTCTCTACAGTTTTCCGTGTACATATTTGCAGATTAATTTAAGGCTTAAGTTCAGCTGCTTAAGATAGTGTAGAAACTAACTTTGTATTTAAGATGTATCTCTTGTGAGAAATAAATAATTGTGTCTTGCTTTTTATCCAACCTGATGACTTCTTTTAATTGGAGTCTATAGCCCCTTTTTATATTAAAGTTGATGCATTAAATCTATGACTTGGTATGTTTTCTATTTGGCTCCTGTGTTTTTTCATTAGCCTGTTTCTCCTTTCCTACACTGCGTATTGGCAGATTAGAGTACACTTTCTTTGGGGCCACAAACTGAAAATAAATCATGGTTGCTAAAGGAGCTATCTTGATTACTTGTGCAGATGTCTATGATAAGGGTCCAATCTCTGATGAGACTGACTGCCTGAGCTTATACTGCTCAGCTTGCCATTATTGCCATCTGGATTCATTATCATACTAGAAAAATCAGTACATATACCATCATAGGCAAGGTACAAAATAAAGGATTCTATGTTTCTGATTCAGAGGTTACCATTACCACCACTTGTGTAACTTGTGATATATGCCAAAAGTTGACCCATTTTTCTTGTGATAAGGAAGGTCACCTTGTACAGGGTATAGCTCTCACCCCACTATTGTAGACGGACTAGATTGCACCTTTGACCCCATCTTCAGGCTGACAGCAGTGTTTTACCACTGTTTACGCTTTCTCTCATTATGAGTGTTTCTGTTCCTTAAGTATCAGCTGTATTTGGCCAGAGTTGTGGCCCTTCAAATGATCTGTGTATTTGGTCTTCCAGATCATTTTCAGTCTGATAAGCACTTTCTATCCTACATGTTACTTATAATGAGTTCATTATCAAGGCATTTTATAGAATTTCCACACTCCCTTTTATCTACAGGTATCTGATATTATTGTGCATGCATTGCATCTGCCTTCTCAAAAATTGATCCAAACTATTTCTGACGTTGTGCTTCTCACTATTTTTTGGCTCACACACCACAGCAAGGAAATTTGGCCAATGAGTGCTTCTGCCCCTAGAAAAGGATCATCTACCTGTGGCTGCTTCTTGGGTGATAATTAGGACCAAAGATGTGAGAGATTATTTAAACCTTTTTTGAAAATTCAAGATTCATCATTGATCATTCTTGGGCCTGAAGCTTCTTATTTTCTCCTAATAATAAACACAGGTGGTCTTGGTAGATATGCCCTGTGGATGCCCATAAGGGGACCCAAAAAACTTAATTCTGGAATTCTGGGTTAGCATTTGGATTCTTTTGTTGGATGGATCTGGCCTTGCATCATAATACAATGATCTCTTGGTTGACCACATTGTTCATTGAGTCCCCCTGCAGTGGCCCACTTCTACAAAATTGAACATAATGGATTTCTACAAATGTTATAAAAATGAGCTTGTTTCTCTCATACCTGATCTTTCTAGTTGAGAAATATAATTGTAAGCAGGAGATGATTAAAAAAAAAAAAAACTGTTGTGCTGTATTGAAATGAGGCATATCTATTTTGTGGTGGCAGAAAACAACACCCTGTCACCTGGGAGAAGAACACTTCAGATATGGAGAGGGAGAAGAGAGAGGGTTACTTTAATCATCTTTGTCTTCCAGAATCAACTCTGGAGACTTCTTTCACAAAGAAGAAGGCCCTGATTTTCTCTCCCAAAATATTATAAGAAGCTTTACTTCAGCTGACTGCTCAGTCTAACAAACCCTACCAGATATCTGTGAACACAATTGGATCAACATCTCCCTTCACCTTACTGAGAAGATAAGTAGAAACATATCTTCTGTATCTTTCATGTGAAACAGCCATCAACACACCTGGAGGTCTTCCCCACCCTCATTCATGTAGCCCTTGCTCAGTATCATGAGGCAGACTAATTCTACCAAACCAGTGGGATAGACAAAAAGGACAGGTTAGATTGACTGCCCTCAAGCAGGTCCTCCAGAACAACAATTTGATTCAATCATTTTAACAGAATTGGACAGTCAAAGATCTAATGGCCAGACAGGCTGTTAGAAACCCTGTTAACCTCTGGGTCCTGAAACATATAGGAACTACTTTGAGGACACCAACAATTGTAGCCAATAATTTGTTTCCTAGGGTTCTATGTATATTTGCTTCTTAATTCTAAGGAATGCAACTCACAGAGTCATACTTTTCTCTTCATTGATCGGTTTGCTAACACAGGTTTCTTGAAATCTGATATGGGATACTTCTTAGTGCAATGAAACTTACGGTGACAAAAGAAATATCCTCACATAAAAACCAGAAAGAAGCTTTCTGAAAACTGCTTTGAGATATGTGACTTCAACTCACAGAGTTAAACCTGTATTTCATAGAGCCGTTTGCTAGCCCTGTTTTTGTGGAATCTGAGAACTGATATTTCGGATCGCTTTGAAGACTATATGGACAAAGGAAATATCCTCAGATAAAAATGAGAAAGAAGCTTTCTGAGAAACTTCTCTGTGATGTGTGAATTCATCTCACAGAGTTACAGCTTTCTCTTCATGAAGCCATTTGCTAACACTGTTCTCGTGGAGTCTGCAAAGTGATATTTTGAAGCACATTGAGGGCTATGGTAAAAGGAAATATCCTCAGATAAAAACTGGAAAGAAGCGTTCTGAGAAACTGCATTGTGATGTGTGAATGCAACTCATAGAGTTAAACTTTTCTTTTCATTGATTTGTTTGCTAACACTGTTTTCTTGAAATCTGCAATGGGATATTTCATAGCGCAATGAAGCTTACGGTGACAAAGGAAATATGCTCACCTAAAAACTAGAAAGAAGCATTCTGAGTACTTGCTTTATGATGTGTTAATACAACACACAGAGATTCACATTTTCTTTCTTGTAGCAGTTTGCTAACACTGTTTTCGTGGAATCCTCAAAGTGATATTTGGAGTGCTTTGAGGCCTATGGTGAAAAAGGAAATATCCACAGATAAAAACCAGAAAGAAGCGTTCTGAGAAACTGCATTGGGATGTGTGAATGCAACTCTGTGAGTTTTCTCTTCATTGATCAGTTTGCTAACACAGTTTTCTTGAAATCTGCAATCGGATACTTCTTAGCGCAATGAAGCTTATGGTGAAAAATGAAATATCCTCAGATAAAAACTAGAAAGATGCTTTCTAAGAAACTGCTTTGTCATGTGTGAATTCAACTCATTGAGTTACATCTGTATTTTGTGGAGCCGTTTGCCAGTCTTGTTTTTGTGGAATCTGAGAACTGATATTTCGGAAAGTTTTGAAGACTATACGGCCAAAGGAAATATCCTCAGATAAAAACGAGAAAGAAGCTTTCTGAGAAACTTCATTGTGATGTGTGAATTCATCTCAGCAAGTTACATCATTCCCTTCACGAAGCCATTTCCTAACACTGTTCTTGTGGAGTCTGCAAAGTGATATTCGGAAGTGCTTTGAGGACTATGGTGAAAAAGAAAATATCCACAGATACAAACTGGAAAGAAGCGTTCTGAGAAACTGCATTCTGATGTGTGAATGCAACTCACAGAGTTACACTTTTCTCTTCATTGATCAGTTTGCTAACACAGTTTTCTTGAAATCTGTAATGGGATACTTCTTAGTGCAATGAAGCTTATGGTGACAAAGGATATATCCTCAGAGAAAAACTAGAAAGAAGTGTTCTGAGAAACTGCTTTATGATGTGTGAATTCAACTCACTGAGTTACACCTGTATTTCATGGAGCCGTTTGCTAGCCCTGTCTTTCTGGACTCTGAGAAATGATGTTTCGGATCGCTTTGAAGAGTATAAGGACAAAGGAAATATCCTCAGATAAAAACTAAAAAGAAGCTTTCTGAGAAACTGCTTTGTGACGTGTGAATTCATCTCGCAGAGTTACACTTTCTTTTCATGGAGCAGTCTATTACCACTGTCTTCGGGGAAGCTGAGAAGCCATACTTTGGATAGCATTGAGACCTACGTTGATACAAAAAAAATCCTCAATTAAAAGCGTGAAAGTCACTTTCTAAGAAACTTCTTCGTGATATGTGAATTCATCTCACAGAGTTACAACTTAGTAGTCTTCATGAAGCAGTTTGCTAACACTGTTTTTGTGGAATCTGTTCAGTGATATTTGGGAGCGCATGCAGTTCTATGGTGAAAAAAGAAGTATCCTCAGATAATAACCAGAAGGAAGCTTTCTGAGAACTAGCTTTCTGATGTCTGAATTCATCACACAGAGTTTCACCTTTCCCTTCTTGTAGTAGTTGGCTAACATTGTTTTCGTGGAACCTGAAAAGTGATATTTGGGAGTGCTTTGAGGGCTTTGGTGAAAAAGCAAATATCCACAGACAAAAACAGGAAAGAAGCGTTCAGGGAAACTGCATTGTGATGTGTGAATCCAACTCAGAGAGATACACATTTCTCTTCATCGATCAGTTTGCTAGCACAGTTTTCTTGAAATCTGCCATCTGATATTTCTTAGCAATGTAGCTTATTGTGCCAAAGGAAATATCCTCAGAGAAAAACTGGAAAGAAGCTTTCTGAGAAACTGCTTTGTGATGTGTGAATTCATCTCACTGAGTTACACCTGTATTTCAAGGAGCCCTTTGCCAGTCCTTTTTGTGGAATCTGAGAACTGATATTTCAGATCGCTTTGAAGACTATACGGCCAAAGGAAATATTCTCAGATAAAAACGAGAAAGAAGCTTTCTGAGAAACTTCGTTGTGATGTGTGAATTCATCTCAGCAAGTTACATCTTTCCCTTCACGAAGCCATTTCCTAACACTGTTCTCGTGGAGTCTGCAAAGTGATATTTGGAAGCGCATTGAGGACTATGGTGAAAAAGATAATATCCACAGATACAAACTGGAAAGAAGCGTTCTGAGAAACTGCATTGTGATGTGTGAATGCAACTCACAGAATTACACTTTTCTCTTCATTGATCAGTTTGCTAGCACAGTTTTCCTGAAATCTGTAATGGGATACTTCTTAGTGCAATGAAGCTTATGGTGACAAAGGAAATATCCTGAGAGAAAAACTAGAAAGAGGTGTTCTGAGAAACTGCTCTGTGATGTGTGAATTCAACTCTCTGAGTTACACCTGTATTTCGTGGAACCTTTTGCTAGCCCTATTTTTCTGGAATCTGGGAAATGATGTTTCAGATGGCTTTGAAGAGTATAAGGACAAAGGAAGTATCCTCAGATAAAAACTAAAAGGAGCTTTCTGAGAAACTGCTTTGTGATGTGTGAATTCATCTCACAGAGTTCCACTTTCCTTTCATGGAGCAGTCTATTACCACTGTCTTTTGGGAAGCTGAGAAGGTATACTTTTGATGCATTAGATGCCTACGCTGATAAAGAAATATCCTCAATTAAAAATGAGAAAGAAGCTTTCTGAGAAACATCTTTGTGATATGTGAATTCAACTCACAGAGTTACAACTTCGTCTGCGTGAAGCAGTTTGCTAACACTGTTTTCGTGAAATCTCTTCAGTGATATTTGGGAGCGCATTGAGGCCTATTTTGCAAAATTAAGTATCCTCAGATAATAAATAGAAATAAACTTTTGGTGAACTAGCTTTCTGATGTCTGTATTCAACACACAGATATTGATCTTTCCCTTCTTGTAGTAGTTTGCTAACATTGTTTTCATGGAATCTGCAAAGTGATAATTGGGAGCGTATTGAGGGCTCCGGTGGAAAATGAACTAGCCACAGATAAAAACAGGAAAGAAACGTTCTGAGAAACTGCACTGTGATGTGTGAATCCACCTCAGAGAGATACACATTTCTCTTCATCCATCAGTTTGCTAACACAGTTTTCTTGAAATCTGCCATCTGATACTTCTTAGTGCTATGAAGCTTATTGTACCAAAGGAAATAACCTCAGAGAAAAAATGGAAAGAACCTTTCTGAGCAATTACTTTGTGATGTGTGAATTCAACTCACTCAGTTACACCTGTATTTAGTGGAGCCGTTTGCTAGCCCTGTTTTTCTGGAATCTGGGAACTGATATTTCAGATCGCTTTGAAGACTATAAGGACAAAGAAAATATCCTCAGAAAAAAAAATAAAAAGGAGCTTACTGAGAAACGGCTTTGTGATATGTTAATTCATTTCACAGAGTTACACATTCCTTTCATAGAACAGTCTATTACCACTGTCTTTGGGGAAGCTGAGAAGGCATACTTTGGATGGCATTGAGGTCTACGCTGATAAAAAAAAATCCTCAATTAAAAACGTGAAAGAAGCTTTCTGAGAAACATCTTTGTGATATGTGAATTCATCTCACAGAGTTACAACTTATTTTTCATGAAGCAGTTTGCTAACACTGTTATCGTGGAATCTATTCTGTGTTATTTGGGAGCGCATTGAGGCTTATGTTGAAAAACGAAGTTTCCTCAGATAATAACTAGAAAGAAGCTTTCTGTGAACTAGCTTTCTGGTGTCTGTATTCATCACACAGAGATTCACCTTTCCCTTCTTGTAGTAGTTTGCTAACATTGTTTTCATGGAATCTGCAAAGTGATAATTTTGAGCGCATTGAGGGCTCCGGTGGAAAATGAAATATAAAAACAGGAAAAAAGCATTCTGAGAAACTTCATTGTGATGTGTGAATCCAACTCAGAGAGATACACATTTCTCTTCATCGATCAGTTTGCTAACACAGTTTTCTTGAAATCTGATATCTGATACTTCTTAGCGCAATGAAGCTTATTGTGCCAAAGCAAATATCCTCAGAGAAATACTGTAAAGAAGCTTTCTGAGAAACTGCTCTGTGATGTGTGAATTCAATTCACTCAGTTCTACTTGTATTTTGTGGAGCCGTTTGCTAGCCCTGTTTTTCTGGAAACTGGGAAATGATATTTATGATAGCTTTGAAGACTATACGGCCAAAGAAAATATCCTCAGATAAAAACGAGAAAGAAGCTTTCTGATAAACTTCGTTGTGATGTGTGAATTCATCTCAGAGAGTTACATCTTTCCCTTCACGAAGCCATTTCCTAACACTGTTCTATGGAGTCTGCAAAGTGATATTTGGAAGCACATTGAGGAATATGGTGAAAAAGAAAATATCCACAGATACAAACTGGAAAGAAGCGTTCTGAGAAACTGCATTGTGATGTGTGAATGCAACTCACAGAGTTACACTTTTCTTTTCATTGATCAGTTTGCTAACACAGTTTTGTTGAAATCTGTAATGGGACACTACTTAGCACAATGAAGCTTACGGTCACAAAGGAAATATCCTCAGAGAAAAACAAGAAAGAAGCGTTCTGAGAAACTGCTTTGTGATGTGTGTATTCAACTCACTGAGTTACACCGGTATTTGGTGAACCCGTTTGCTAGCCATGTTTTTCTGGAATCTGGGAACTGATGTTGTGGATTGCTTTGAAGACTATAAGGACAAAGGAAATATCCTCACATAAAAACTAAAAAGGAGCTTTCTGAGGAACTGCTTTGTGATGTGTGAATTCATCTCACAGAGTTCCACTTTCCTTTCATGGAGCAGTCTATTACCACTGTCTTTGGGGAAGCTGAGATAGCATACTTTGGATGGCATTGAGACCTACGCTGATAAAGAAATATCCTCAATTAAAAGCGTGAAAGCCACTTTCTGAGAAACTCCTTTGTGATAGGTGAATTCATCTCACAGAGTTACAACTCAGTCTTCATGAATCAGTTTGCTAACACTGTTTTCGTGGAATCTGTTCTGTGATATTTGGGAGTGCATTGAGGGCTCTGGTGGAAATGAAATATCCACAGATAAAAACAGGAAAGAAGGGTTCTGAGAAACTGCACTGTGATGTGTGAATCCAACTCAAAGAGATACACATTTCTTTTCATCCATCAGTTTGCTAACACAGTTTTCTTGAAATCTGCCATCTGATACTTCTTAGCGCAATGAAGCTTATTGTGTCAAAGGAAATATCCTCAGAGGAAAAAGGAAAAGAAGTTTTCTGAGAAACTGCTTTGGGATGTGTGAATTCAACTCACTCAGTTACACCTGTATTTGGTGGACCCATTTGCTAGCCCTGTTTTTCTCCAATCTGGGAACTGATATTTCGGATCACTTTGAAGACCATAAGGACAAAGGAAATATCCTCAGATAAAAATTAAAAAGGAACTTTCTGAGTAATGGCTTTGCGATGTGTTAATTCATCTCACAGAGTTACACATTCCTTTATTGGAGCAGTCTATTACCACTGTCTTTGGGGAAGCTGAAAACGCATATTTTGGATGGCATTGAGACCTACGCTGATAAAGGAATATCCTCAATTAAAAGCGTGAAAGACACTTTCTGAGAAACTACTTTGTGATATGTGAATTCATCTCACAGAGTTACAACTTATTCTTCATGAAGCAGTTTGCTAACACTCTTTTCGTGGAATCCGTTCAGTGATATTTGGGAGCACATGGAGGCCTATGGTAAAAAGGAAGTATCCTCAGACAATAACCAGAAAGAAACTTTCTGAGAACTAGCTTTCTGATGTCTGAATTCATCACACAGAGATTCACCTTTCCCTTCTTGTAGTAGTTTGCTAACATTGTTTTCGTGGAACCCACAAAGTGATATTTGGGAGCGCTTTGAAAGCTCCGGTGAAAAAGCAAATATCCACAGATAAAAAGAGGAAAGAAGCTTTCAGAGAAACTGCATTGTGATGGGTGAATCCAGCTCACAGAGATACACATTTCCCTTCATCAATCAGTTTGCTAACACAGTTTTCTTGAAATCTGCCATCTGATAATTCTTAGCGCAATGAAGCTTATTGTACCAAAGGAAATATCCTCAGAGAGAAACTGGAAAGAAACTTTCTGAGAAACTGCTTTTTGATGTGTGAATTCAACTCACTGAGTTACACCTGTATTTTGAGGAGCCGTTTGCCAGTACTGTTTTTGTGGAATCTGAGAACTGATATTTCAGATCGCTTTGAAGACTATATGGCCAAAGGAAATATTCTCAGATAAAAACGAGAAAGAATCTTTCTGAGAAACTTCGTTGTGATGAGTGAATTCATCTCAGAGAGTTACATCCTTCCCTTCATGAAGCCATTTCCTAACACTGTTCTCGTGGAGTCTGCAAAGTGATATTTGGAAGCGCCCTGAGGACTATGGTGATAAAGAAAATATCCACAGATACAAACATGAAAGAAGCGTTCTGAGAAACTGCATTGTGATGTGTGAATGCAACTCACAGAATTACACTTTTCTCTTCATTGATCAGTTTGCTAGCACAGTTTTCTTGAAATCTGTGATGGGATACTTCTTAGCGTAATGAAGCTTATGGTGACAAAGGATATATCCTCAGAGGAAAACAAGAAAGAAGCTTTCTGAGAAATTGCTCTGTGATGTGTGAATTCAACTCTCTGAGTTACACTTGTATTTCGTGGAGCCACTTGATAGCCTGGTTTTTCTGGAATCTGGGAACTGATGTTTCGGATTGCCTTGAAGACGATAAGGACAAAGGAAATATCCTCAGATAAAAACTAAAATGGAGCTTTCTGAGAAACGGCTTTGTGATGTGTGAATTCATCTCACAGAGTTCCACTTTCCTTTCATGGAGCAGTCTATTATCACTGTCACTGGGGAAGCTGAGAAGGCAAATTTTGGATGGCAGTGAGGCCTACGCTGATAAAGAAATATCCTCAGTTAAAAGGGTGAAAGAAACTTTCTGAGAAACTTCATTGTGATACATGAATTCCTCTCACAGAGTTACAACTTAGTTTTCATGAAGCAGTTTGCTAACACTGTTTTCGTGGAATCTGTTCAGTGATATTTTGGAGTGCATTGAGGCCTATGGTGAAAAAGGATGTATCCTCAGATAATAACTAGAAAGAAGCTTTCTGTGAACTAGTTTTCTGATGTCTGTATTCAACACACAGATATTCACCTTTCCCTTCTTGTAGTAGTTTGCTAACATTGTTTTCATGGAATCTGCAAAGTGATAATTGGGAGTGGATTGAGGGCTCCGTTGGAAAATGAAATATCTACAGATAAAAACAGGAAAGAAGTGTACTAAGAAACTGCATTGTGATGTGTGAATCCAACTCACAGAGATACACATTTCTCTTCATCGATCAGTTTGCTAACACAGTTTTCTTGAAATCTGATATCTGATACTTCTAGTGCAATGAAGCTTTTTGTGTCAAAGGAAATTTCCTCAGAGAAATACTGGAAAGAAGTTTTCTGAGAAACTGCTCTGTGATGTGTGAATTCAACTCACTGAGTTACACCTGTATTTTGTGGATCCGTTTGCTAGCCCTGTTTTTCTGGAAACTGGGAAATGATATCTTTGAAGACTATACGGCCAAAGGAAATATCCTCAGATAAAAACGAGACAGAAGCTTTCTGAGAAACTTCGTTTTGATGTGTGAATTCATCTCAGAGAGTTACATCTTTCCCTTCATGAAGCCATTTCCTAACACTGTTCTATGGAGTCTGCAAAGTGATATTTGGAAGCACATTGAGGAATATGGTGAAAAAGATAATATCCACAGATACAAACTGGAAAGAAGCGTTCTGGGAAACTGCATTGTGATGTGTGAATGCAACTCACAGAGTAACACTTTCCTCTTCATTGATCAGTTTGCTAACAGTTTTCTTGAAATCTGTAATGGGGTACTTCTTAGCGCAATTAAGATTAAGGTCACAAAGGAAATATCCTCAGAGAAAAACAAGAAAGAAGCGTTCTGAGAAACTGCTTTGTGATGTGTGAATTCAACTCACTGAGTTACACCTGTATTTGGTGGACCCATTTGCTAGCCCTGTTTTTCTGGAATCTGGGAACTGATGTTGTGGATTGCTTTGAAGACTATAAGGACAAAGGAAATATTCTCACATAAAAACTAAAAAGGAGCTTTCTGAGGAACTGCTTTGTGATGTGTGAATTCATCTCACAGAGTTCCACTTTCCTCTCATGGAGCAGTCTATTACCATTGTCTTTGGGGAAGCTTAGATAGCATACTTTGGATGGCATTGAGACCTACGCTGATAAAGAAATATCCTCAATTAAAAGCGTGAAAGCCACTTTCTGAGAAACTTCTTTGCGATATGTGAATTCATCTCACAGAGTTAAAACTTAGTCTTCATGAAGCAGTTTGCTAACACTGTTTTCGTGGAATCTGTTCAGTGATATTTGGGAGCATATTGAGGCCTATGGTGAAAAAGGAAGAATCCTCAGATAATAACTAGAAAGAAGCTTTCTGTGAACTAGCTTTCTGATGTCTGAATTCATCACACAGAGATTCACCTTTCTCTTCTTGTAGTAGTTGGCTAACATTGTTTTCGTGGAACCTGAAAAGTGATATTTGGGAGCGCTTTGAGGGCTCTGGTAAAAAAGCAAATATCCACAGATAAAAACAGGAAAGAAGCGTTCAGAGAAACTGCATTGTGATGTGTGAATGCAACTCACAGAGATACACATTTCTCTTCATCGATCAGTTTACTAACACAGTTTTCTTGAAATCTGCCATCTGATCCTTCTTAGGACAATGAAGCTTATTGTGCCAAAGGAAATATCCTCAGAGAGAAACTGGAAAGAAGCTTTCTGAGAAACTGCTTTGTGATGTGTGAATTCAACTCACTGAGATACACCTGTATTTCGAGGAACCGATTGCCAGTCCTGTTTTTGTGGAATCTGAGAACTGATATTTCAGATCGCTTTGAAGACTATACGGCCAAAGGAAATATTCTCAGATAAAAACGAGAAAGAAGCTTTCTGAGAAACTTTGTTGTGATGTGTGAGTTCTTCTCAGAGACTTACATCTTTCTCTTCATGAAGCCATTTCCTAACACTGTTCTGGTGGAGTCTACAAAGTGGTACTTGGAAGCACATTGAGGACTATGGTGAAAAAGAAAATGTCCACAGATACAAACTGGAAAGAAGCGTTCTGAGAAACTCCATTGTGAAGTGTGAATGCAAATCACAGAGTTACACTATTCTCTTCATTGATCAGTGTGCTAACACAGTTTTCTTGAAATCTGTAATGGGATACTTCTTAGCGCAATGAAGCTAATGGAGACAAAGGAAATATCCTCAGAGAAAAACTGGAAAGAAGCTTTCTGAGAAACTGCTTTGTGATGTGTGAATTCAACTCACTGAGTTACACCTGTATTTCGTGGAACCTTTTGCTAGCCCTATTTTTCTGGAATCTGGGAACTGATATTTCGGATCACTTTGAAGACTATAAGGACAAAGGAAATATCCACAGAGAAAAACTGGAAAGAAGGTTTCTGAGAAACTGCTTTGTGATGTGTAAATTCAACTCACTGAGTTACACCTGTATTTCCTGGAACCTTTTGTTAGCCCTGATTTTCTGTAATCTGGGAACTGATGTTTTGGATCGCTTTGTAGACCATAAGGACAAAGGAAATATGCTCAGATAAAAACTAAAAAGGAGCTTTCTGAGAAACTACTTTGTGATATGTTAATTCATCTCACAGAGTTACACTTTCCTTTCATGAAGCAGTCTATTACCACTGTCTCTGGGGAAGCTGAGAAGGCATATTTTGGATGGCATTGAGGCCTAAGCTTATAAAGAAATATCATCAATTAAAAACGTGAAAGAAGCTTTCTCAGAAACTTCTTTGTGATATTGGAATTCATCTCACAGAGTTACAACTTAGTCTTCATGAAGCAGTTTGCTAACACTGTTTTCGTGGAATCTGTTCAGTGATATTTAGGAGCGCATTCAGTCGTATGGTGAAAAAGGAAGTATCCTTAGATAATAACCAGAAAGAAGCTTTCTGAGAACTAGCTTTCTGATGTCTGAATTCATCACACAGAGTTTCACCTTTCCCTTCTTGTAGTAGTTTGCTAACATTGTTTTCGTGGAACTTGCAAAGTGATATTTGGGAGCGCTTTGAGCGCTCTGGTGAAAAAGCATATATCCACAGATAAAAACAGGAAAGAAGTGTTCAGAGAAACTGCATTGTGACGTGTGAATCCAACTCAAAGAGATACACATTTCTCTTCATCGATCAGTGTGCTAACATAGTTTTCTTGAAATCTGCCATCTGATACTTCTTAATGCAATGAAGCTTATGGTGTCAAAGGAAATATCCTCAGAGAAAAACTGGAAAGAAGCTTTCTGAGAAACTGCTTCGGGATGTGTGAATTCAACTCGCTCAGTTACACCTGTATTTCGTGGAGCCGTGTGCTAGCCCTGTTTTTCTGGAATCTGGGAACTGATATTTTGGATCACTTTGAAGATTATAAGGACAAAGGAAATATCCTCAGATAAAAACTACAAAGGATTTTTCTGAGAAAATACTTTATGATGTGTGAATTCATCTCACAGAGTTACACTTTCCTTTCATGGAGCAGTCTATTACCACTGTCTTTGGGGAAGCTGAGAAGGCATAATTTGGATGACATTGAGGCCTACAATGATAAAGAAATATCCTCAATTAAAAAAGTGAAAGAAGCTTTTTGAGAAACTTCATTGTCATTTGGGAATTCATCTCACAAAATTACAACTTAGTCTTCATGCAGCAGTTTGCTAACACTGTTTTCGTGGAATCTGTTCAGTGATATTTGGGAGCGCATTAAGTCCTATGGTGAAAAAGGAAGTATCCTGAGATAATAACCAGAAAGAAACTTTCTGAGACCTAGCTTTCTGATGTCTGAATTCATCACAGAGAGATTCACCTTTCCCTTCTTGTAGTAGTTTGCTAACATTGTTTTAATGAAATCTGCAAAGTGTTAATTGGTAGCGCTTTGAAAGCTCCTTTGGAAAAAACAGGAAAGAAGCATTCAGAGAAACTGCATTGTGATGTGTGAGTGCAACTCACAGAGATACACATTTCTCTTCATCGATCAGTTTGCTAGCACAGTTTTCTTGAAATCTGCCATCTGATACTTCTTAGTGCAATGAAGCTTATTGTGCCAAAGGAAATATCCTCAGAGAAAAACTGGAAAGAAGCTTTCTGAGAAACTGCTTTGTGATGTGTGAATTCATCTCACTGAGTTACACCTGTATTTCGGGGACCGTTTGCCAGTCCTCTTTTTGTGGAATCTGAGAACAGATATTTCTGGTCGCTTTGAAGACTATATGGCCAAAGGAAATATCCTGAGATAAAAACGAGAAAGAAACTTTCTGAGAAACTTCGTTGTGATGTGTGAATTCATCTCACAGAGTTACAGTTTCATTTAATGGAGCAGTCTATTACCACTGTCTTTGGGAAAGCTAAGCCATACTTTGGATGGCATTGGGACCTACGCTGATAAGGAAATATCCTCAATTAAAAGGGTGAAAGATACTTCTTTGTGATATGTGAATACGTTTCACAGAGTTACAACTTAGTCTTCATGAAGCAGTTTGCTAACACTGTTTTTGTGGAATCTGTTCAGTGATATTTTGGAGTGCATTCAGTCCTCTGATGAAAAAGGAAGTCTCCTCAGATAATAACCAGAAACAAGCTTTGTGAGAACTAGCTTTCTGATGTGTGTATTAATCACACAGAGATTCACCTTTCCCTTCTTGTAGTAGTTTGCTAACATTGTTTTCATGGAACTTGCAAAGTGATATTTGGAAGCGCTTTGAGGGCTCCGGTGGAAAATGAAATATCCACAGATAAAACCAGGAAAGAAGCGTTCAGAGAAACAGCATTGTGATGTGTGAATCCAACTCAGAGAGATACACATTTCTCTTCATCGATCAGTTTGCTAACACAGTTTTCTTGAAATCTGCCATCTGATACTTCTTAGCACAATGAAGCTTATTGTGTCAAAGGAAATATCCTCAGAGAAAAACTGGAAAGAACCTTTCTGAGAAACTGCTTTTTGATGTGTGAATTCAACTCACTGAGTTACACCTGTATTTCGAGGAGCCGTTTGCCAGTCCTGTTTTTGTGGAATCTGAGAACTGATATTTCAGATCGCTTTGAAGACTATACGGGCAAAGGAAATGTCCTCAGATAAAAACGAGAAAGAAGCTTTCTGTGAAACTTCTTTGTGATGTGTGAATTCATCTCAAAGAGTTACAACCGTACCTTCACGAAGCCATTTCTAAAATGGTTCTTGTGGAGTCTGCAAAGTGATATTTGGAAGCACATTAAGGAATATGGTGAAAAAGATAATATCCACAGATACATACTGGAAGGAAGCGTTCTGAGAAACTGCATTGTGATATGTGAATGCAACTCACAGAGTTACACTTTTCATTGATCAGTTTGCTAACACAGTTTTCTTGAAATCTGTAATGGGATACTTAGCGCAATGAAGCTTACGGTGACAAAGGAAATATCCTTAGAGAAAAACTAGAAAGAAGCGTTCTGAGAAACTGCTTTGTGATGTGTGAATTCAGCACACTCAGTTACACCTGTATTTCATGGAGCCTTTTGCTAGCCCTGCTTTTCTGGAATCTGGGAACTGATGTTTCAGATCGCTTTGAAGACTATAAGGACTAAGGAAATATCCTCAGATAAATACTAAAAAGGAGCTTTCTGAGAAACGGCTTTGTGATGTGTGAATTCATCTCACAGAGTTACACTTTCCTTTCATGGAGCAGTCTATTATCACTGTCTTTGGGGAAGCTGAGATAGCATACTTTGGATGGCATTGAGACCTATGCTGATAAAGAAATATCCTCAATTAAAAGCGTGAAAGACACTTTCTGAGAAACTTCTTTGTGACATGTGAATTCATCTCACAGAGTTACAACTCAGTCTTCATGAAGCAGTTAGCTAATACTGTTTTCGTGGAATCTGTTCAGTGATATTTGGGAGCGCATTGAGACCTATGGTGAAAAAGGAAGTATCCTCAGTTAACAACTAGACAGAAGCTTTCTGAGAAACTATCTTTCTGATGTCTGTATTCATCACACAGATATTCACCTTTCCCTTCTTGTAGTAGTTTGCTAACATTGTTTTCATGGAATCTGCAAAGTGATAATTGGGAGAGCATTGAGGGCTCCATTGGAAAATAAAATATCCAAAGATAAAAACAGGAAAGAAGCGTTCTGAGAA